>NC_053023.1:378716401-379004410 GCF_003073215.2 Triticum urartu | reverse complement strand
TACAAGCGTGCCTGGCACTCGGCCTGGATGGAGTAACTCGACAAATCTCACATCCTGTATGCGGCCAAGGAGGCGTACACGAGCTACGATATGTACAGGCGGATCATTGACATGAGGAAGTGCCTCCTTGCCCAAAACGGCCAGGGATCTAGCCGGAAGTAGAGTAATGGCAACCGTTGTTGCAACAATAAGTAGATGATTAGATCCTCGTTTCTCCTAGTTTAGTATGCATGTAATTGCTTCCTTTGGTGTGTGGAAATGTTATGCAGATAGTCACTTGTGTGATTGTATGCTTAATTTGGTTTTGCAATGCTGTCTTTTTAAGTATATATCTTGATGCTCTGTAGACAGAGCAAATCACATCGCACACGGACTAAACAATGGAACCCGTCGGTGATGATTTCATCAATCACTGACAATTGTACACTAGCAATCGTTTGATCACAACACACACGGCTTGTTAACAGGAATCATCTGTGTTGTTATCGGTCTTCCCACATGTTTCCGATTATAGACCTGTTTGCCACGTATCACACACATCTTGTTAATTTGAACCGTTTCTGTTCTCTTGGCTCAACGCAAACAGTTCATCTGAGTGAACTGTATGTCGTATATCGCACACACCTTCATCTGGCTGCCCATTTCTATTATTCGGCCTCATCACAAACAGTTCATCTGAGTGAACTGTATGTCGTATATCGCACACACCTTCATCTGGCTGCCCATTTCTATTATTCGGCCTCATCACAAACAGTTCATCTGAGTGAACTGTATGTCGTATATCGCACACACCTTCATCTGGCTGCCCATTTCTATTATTCGGCCTCATCACAAACAGTTCATCTGAGTGAACTGTATGTCGTATATCGCACACACCTTCATCTGGCTGCCCATTTCTATTATTCGGCCTCATCACAAACAGTTCATCTGAGTGAACTGTATGTCGTATATCGCACACACCTTCATCTGGCTGCCCATTTCTATTATTCGGCCTCATCACAAACAGTTTATCTGAGTGAACTGTATGCCGCATATCACACATGTCTTCATCTGCATGCCCGTTTCTTTTGTTCTGCCTCATCAAAAACAGTTAATTGAACTGAACCGTATGCCCGGCATCGTAGACGGAACTAAAATCTGGACCGTGTTTGATGCATCGTTCATCGCAAATGTTTTGCATCTTTTCTATAGTTATTTCACACCATAGTTTGCAATTAATGCGTCGCACACAGTTGCGTCGAAGGGTCTCTGATCGTAGTGTCGCGTTAGCAGCATCCTGCAATAGTCTTGGTTGTTTGTTCTTTGTTGCAATAGACTGTGCATCACCTCTTTATACATCAGTAGATGCACATGGTGCTGGTGCGTCCACTGTCCCGTACAACTCTTTAGATGTTGTTAATCTAATAATGCTGCTGGAAAATTGAAGCAGTGCCATAGTTAAAAGCAAATTACATGTTTAAGGAATTTTATTGTTAATATAATCTCTCTGTTAATATGAATCAATGCCACTGTTTGAGAAATGCTACTGTCTTGCATTCTTTCCCATTTAGATAATTTAGATGCTTCTTTTTCTAGGCTTATGTGTTATCCACAGTTATTGACCAGTAGTTGTTTCCTTTGCACCTCTATGTAAACAGGGTTATCTACTTCACCTCGTTGCTATTGCGACCTTTTGTTGCACTGCACAAAACACTTTTTTTAAAGTGTTTTGTGTAGTTCAACCAAAATGTCACACCGACAACGTTGCTTGATTGCTTGATCTTAGCGGAACTGCACAAGAGGAGATCTGAATTCCTAACCATGTTGGCAAATTTGTTTCAGATCTTCTGCTTGTGAGTTGTTTGAATTCCGCGTCATGAGAGGTCAGTACTAGCCTTCTTTCACATGATTGTGCAGTGTGCTTTCATATGTTGTGTTAATTATATGGTAATGTTGCTTGATTTTAGTGAACTGCACAAATGAAGACAAGACTTCCAATCTGTATGTGCATCGTAATATCCCATTGAGGTAAGATAATGATATTTCACAACTGTTGGCCTATATTATGCTCCTGTCATCAGAAAATTAATGTCGTTGTTTAGTGTTATACTTGTGCTCCCTAATTGACATGCCAAATCTTGCATTGAAGGCAAAGCTTGTCTGTTAGATGAAGGGGAAGAACAAGCGAAAGAAAAACAGAAATCAACTCCCGGTGCTGTAATGAAGCACTGGAACTGTGATGACACAAGTAATGATATAGTTTTGCATCTTAATTTATTGCTATGGCTAGAACGAGCAATTGTTTTGTCACTGATTTGATGCCACTCTTAATGTAATATGTAATTATCTATACTTGAGCAAACAGGGATCTTCGTTTGAAGATAACATATATTTTTGTGGAACTACACAAGAAGATGTTGGAAACATTAAACCAATCGAGGATTTTATAGTAAGCATGGCAACCACAGTAGATAATAATGGATGGTTCCAGAGAAGTGCTTCACCTGCATGCTCTACACAAAAGCCTCCTGACAAAGGTTGGTACCGACCCTCGGATTTCATCCATATGATTGAGCTTTGTCATCTCTATTGGTGTTGTGCTACTGTTTAGCTACTGTCGTGAGAAAGTGGTATTGCTTCGCATGTTAATCCAAGGCTGCTAATAAATTGACGCACCGGTTTGCCACCGTTATAGCCACTGATAAAATTAAGTAATAATACAGTTCAAGTTTAGATGCTTTGTTTGGTATCATATCATTTCCTATGAGGACAGTGAAGATGCATCTCTTTGTGACTATACATTTCATTAGTTGCTCCCTTTGTTAATGTAATCGATGTTGTTCGCTTGTCTTTGCACAACAGGATCCTCCTCTGAAGAAGAATATGGAGTACATGAAGTGCCTAGTTCTGATTATGCCAGGATGAAGAAGCCTAGTTTATCTTCTCATTAGAAGGAGCAGTTGAAGGATGGTTACATTACTCCCCACAAGACCAAACTAACTTCAGCTCAAAAGGACTCATAGATTTCCATCTTTTTTGTTGTGATGGGAAAGTACAATGTTGTTATAGGATTCTTTCTAGTGAGTTCCATTTATTTAAATGTGTGCCCTGCATTGGACCATGTAGGTGCATGTGTAAACTATAAATTCATAATACAGTTTGTTGTACTAATCACTTTTTTGTGTATTTATGCAAACAGGGGTGCTCAGCTTGATTTCAATGGGAGTTGCACAAAATATTCTGATGCTTTGTGCCCATTATACTTCATCGTGCACAATACATTGAATATTCTCAAATCATTCATTTCCACCTCCAGCCACAAAATTAGCTACAAGGAGGTGTCGATATGTTCAAGGCGTTGCAACATATAAAGGTGAAATCATACAAGGTACACGCGAATTTGGTTGATTTTGGTGGAACTGCACAAGAAGAATAGCTGGTTTATTTAGCACAAGGTGCCATTTCAATGTTCGAACTAATTGCAAACCCTGCCCATTCCACAATTGTACGCATTTGTTATTTTGGAATGGGAAAACCTTGTCGAAGTTTCCTCAGTGGTGTACGCAAAAAGACATGCATTTGATATTTTGGAATGGGGTAACCTTGTCAATTTTTGCTCATTGATGTTAGCAAGAAGACATGCATTTGATATTTTCGAATGGGACGCCCTTCACTATCAGCAGCATCGATCGATTTTTCTTTATTATTTAGTTGTGAAGTAAATTTTGGCTTTGACATGTGAATCACTAAGATGCATAATCATCGATTGTTTTGAATGTTATCTATGAATTGTGAGGCATGTGAGTTTGATTGTAATGTACATGCATGCTAAAAAGATGATCAAACTTTTTGTACATGTGAAACTGCTGCAAACGAGGTGATCACCGTGCGTCCTGGGAATAATGCTAATACATGTTGTGTTGCATGTTCATCCAATGGCAGTGATACAAGAATTCGAACTAATCGAACTAAATTTGTTCATACACGACCGGATTTCATATAAACATTTTGGATTTCATTACATTTCATACATTCTTCAACTAAAAAAGGGGGCGCTAGAGGTATAATTAATTAACCTAATATATGATCTCCGAAGCCCATTTCCCGTGTCCGGCTGAGCCGAACAAAAGCTTATTCTCTAGCACACCTCTCCGACTCCATGTCGCCACCAAGAAGCTAATTGGTTGTCAATGCTCAACCCGCCATGCTTGGCTTCAACTGGAGGGTACCAGCGGTGGCCTTACTTGGTGGAACCGAGCGGCGGCGACCTACCGTGTTCCTCTTCCCCATTTTCTGTGTGGCGCGGCCTCGTTGGTAGCGGGGCAGGGCCTCGACGGAGCCGGCGATGTCCTTTGTCTCGTTGCCGGTGCGGCGGCGCCTAGGCGGAGTAGGGGAAATCCTCCCCCTCGTTGCCAGCAGGGCGGGGCCTCGGCAAAGCCGGCGATGTCCTCTACCTTGTTGTTGGCGAGGAGGGGCCTCGCCGAAGCCGGTGAAATCCTCCGCCTCAGTGCCGGCTGGGCGGGGCCTCGGCGGAGCCGGCATTGTCCTCCACCTCGTCGTCGGTCTTGCCAAACAACGCCTCGCCCGCTTCATCGCCCTCTTTGTAGGCGGCCGCAACCTCCGCCGCCCGCATGCGGTACCACCAGCGCGTGAGGCTGCCCTCGCGAGTGGAGTGGTATGACTCGAGTAGCGCCTCCTGCTCAGCCCGCTCCGTGGAGATCTGCTCCTCCACCTACAAGTGCTCTTGGAGGACATGGTGGTTGTAGGCGGCGTCGGCCTGTGCCTCCTGGAACAGCTCCTGACGCTTCTGCCTCACCGTGTCCATGTATTGGGCACATCCCTCACCGATGGTCATGGTGCAATGCACCGGCAAGGATGGTGTGGAGGAGGGGGTTGGCGCTGAATCGTCGACTACCATGTTCTCCATTGGGACGTCGTCGTCCTTCGGCTGCCTGCCGGATAGCCAGTCGGTAGCAATGGCTGACATCTCCTTTTGATTCATCATCCTCCCGTCCCGAAGAGCGCTGGAGCGCGAGGAAGCCATGGTGGGTGTGGTGTGGACAGGAGAAAGGGAACGAAGGCAGATGACTGCGGCTATGGCCGGCGCAATAGTTTATATAGCAATGGTGGGCGGCAGAGGGACGGACGAGTGGTGCTGGAGTAGCCACCTCGGCAACCGTGTATCTTTAATATGGGCGACAAACGGACGGATGACAGTTGCGTTGTTTAAATGCGGAGCAATCGCCTGTACCAGGAAGCGGCGCGGGCGGCACTGACAGTTTCGGGCGAAAAGCACACGCGGGCGAGGGAGGCGGTCCGGGTGGGCCAGTGCGGTCAGACTCGTGCTTGGCAGCGGTTTGGGCCAGTAGCTGGACATGCTGGCTCGCCGGCGAGCTTGCCGAGCTGAGCGACGACAATCAGACGATGGACGTGGCTTCCGACCAAGAGCCGGCACCACCGCCTAAGCGGGTTCATGCCATGTTTTGAAGGAAATATGCCCTAGTGGCAATAATAAAGTTATTATTTATTTCCTTATATCATGATAAATGTTTATTATTCATGCTAGAATTGTATTACCCGGAAACATAATACATGTGTGAATACATAGACAAACAAAGTGTCACTAGTATGCCTCTACTTGACTAGCTCGTTAATCAAAGATGGTTATGTTTCCTAACCATGAACAAATGAGTTGTTATTTGATTAACGGGATCACATCATTAAGTGAATGATCTGATTGACATGACCCATTCCATTAGCTTAGCACCCGATCGTTTAGTATGTTGCTATTGCTTTCTTCATGACTTATACATGTTCCTATGACTATGAGATTATGCAACTCCCGTTTGCCGGAGGAACACTTTGTGTGCTACCAAACGTCACAACGTAACTGGGTGATTATAAAGAGCTCTACAGGTGTCTCCAAAGGCAAATGTTGGGTTGGCGTATTTCGAGATTAGGATTTGTCACTCCGATTGTCGGAGAGGTATCTCTGGGCCCTCTCGGTAATGCACATCACTTAAGCCTTGCAAGCATTGCAACTAATGAGTTAGTTGCGGGATGATGTATTACAGAACGAGTAAAGAGACTTGCCGATAACGAGATTGAACTAGGTATTGGAATACCGACGATCGAATCTCGGGCAAGTAACATACCGATGACAAAGGGAACAACGTATGTTGTTATGCGGTCTGACCGATAAAGATCTTCGTAGAATATGTAGGAGCCAATATGAGCATCCAGGTTCCGCTATTGGTTATTGACCGGAGATGTGTCTCGGTCATGTCTACATTGTTCTCGAACCCGTAGGGTCCGCACGCTTAAGGTTACGATGACAGTTTTATTATGAGTTTATGCATTTTGATGTACCGAAGTTTGTTCGGAGTCCCGGATGTGATAACGGACATGACGAGGAGTCTCGAAATGGTCGAGACATAAAGATTGATATATTGGAAGCCTATGTTTGGATATCGGAAGTGTTCTGGGTGAAATCGGGATTTTACCGGAGTACCGGGAGGTTACCGGAACCCCCCGGGAGCTATATGGGCCATAGTGGGCCTTAGTGGAAAGGAGAAGGGGCAGCCCAAAGTGGGCCGCGCGCCCCTCCCCTCCCTTGGTCCGAATAGGACAAGGAGAGGGGGCCGGCCACCCTCTCTCTTTTCCCCCCTCCGCGAATCCTATTCCAACTAGGATTGGGGGGGGATCCTACTCCCAGAGGGAGTAGGACTCTCCTGGCGCGCCTCTCCTAGGTCGGCCGCACCCCCCCCTTTAGTCCTTTATATACGGAGGCAGGGGCACCCCAGAAACACACAAGTTGATCCAGGTGATCATATTCTTAGCCGTGTGCGGTGCCCCCTTCCACCATAGTCCTCGATAATATTGTAGCGGTGCTTAGGCGAAGCCCTGCGACGGTAGTACATCAAGACCGTCACCACGCCGTCGTGCTGACAGAACTCTTCCCCGACACTTTGCTGGATCAGAGTCCGGGGATCGTCATCGAGCTGAACGTGTGCTAGAACTCGGAGGTGCCGTAGTTTCGGTGCTTGATCGGTCGGGCCGTGGAGACGTACGACTACATCAACCAAACGCTTCCGTTGTCGATCTACAAGGTACGTAGATCACACTCTCCCCTCGTTGCTATGCATCACCATGATCTTGCGTGTGCGTAGGAAAATTTTGAAATTACTACGTTCCCCAACAGTGGCATCCGAGCCTAGGTTTTATATGTTGATGTTATATGCACGAGTAGAACACAAGTGAGTTGTGGGCGATATAAGTCATATTGATTACCAGCATGTCATACTTTGGTTCGGCGGTATTGTTGGACGAAGCGGCCCGGACCGACATTACGCGTACGCTTACGCGAGACCGGTTCTCCCGACGTGCTTTGCACATAGGTGGCTTGCGGGTGACAGTTTCTCCAACTTTAGTTGAATCGAGTGTGGCTACGCCCGGTCCTTGCGAAGGTTAAAACAGCACCAACTTGACAAACTATCGTTGTGGTTTTGATGCGTAGGTAAGATTGGCTCTTGCTTAAGCCCGTAGCAGCCACGTAAAACTTGCAACAACAAAGTAGAGGACGTCTAACTTGTTTTTGCAGGGCATGTTGTGATGTGATATGGTCAAGACATGATGCTAAATTTTATTGTATGAGATGATCATGTTTTGTAACCGAGTTATCGGCAACTGGCAGGAGCCATATGGTTGTCGCTTTATTGTATGCAATGCAATCGCGTTGTAATGCTTTACTTTATCACTAAACGGTAGCGATAGTCGTGGAAGCACAAGCTTGGCGAGACGACAACGATGCTACGATGGAGATCAAGGTGTCGCGCCGGTGACGATGGTGATCACGACGGTGCTTCGGAGATGGAGATCACAAGCATAAGATGATGATGGCCATATCATATCACTTATATTGATTGCATGTGATGTTTATCTTTTATGCATCTTATCTTGCTTTGATTGACGATAGCATTATAAGATGATCTCTCACTAAATATCAAGAAGTGTTCTCCCTGAGTATGCACCGTTGCGAAAGTTCTTCGTGCTGAGACACCACGTGATGATCGGGTGTGATAGGCTCTACGTTCAAATACAACGGATGCAAAACAGTTGCACACGTGGAATACTCCGGTTATACTTGACGAGCCAAGCATATACAGATATGGCCTCGGAACACGGAGACCGAAAGGTCGAGCGTGAATCATGTAGTAGATATGATCAACATAGTGATGTTCACCAATAAAACTACTCCATCTCACGTGATGATTGGACATGGTTAGTTGATTTGGATCACGTATCACTTAGAGGATTAGAGGGATGTCTATCTAAGTGGGAGTTCTTTAAGTAAATTAACTGAACTTAAATTTATCATGAAACTTAGTACCTGATAAGTATCTTGCTTGTTTATGCTTGTTTGTAGATAGATGGCTCGTGCTGTTGTTCCGTTGAATTTTAATGCGTTCCTTGAGAAAGCAAAGTTAAAAGATGATGGTAGCAATTACACGGACTGGGTCCGTAACTTGAGGATTATCCTCATTGCTGCACAGAAGAATTACGTCCTGGAAGCACTGCTGGGTGCCAGGCCTGCTGCTGGAGCAACGCCGGATGTTATGAACGTCTGGCAGAGCAAAGCTGATGACTACTCAATAGTTCAGTGTGCCATGCTTTACGGCTTAGAATCGGGACTTCAACGACGTTTTGAACGTCATGGAGCATATGAGATGTTTCAGGAGTTGAAGTTAATATTTCAAGCAAATGCCCGGATTGAGAGATATGAAGTCTCCAATAAGTTCTATAGCTGCAAGATGGAGGAGAACAGTTCTGTCAGTGAGCATATACTCAAAATGTCTGGGTATAATAATCACTTGATTCAATTGGGAGTTAATCTTCCAGATGATTGCGTCATTGACAGAATTCTCCAATCACTGCCACCAAGCTACAAGAGCTTCGTGATGAACTATAATATGCAAGGGATGAATAAGACTATTCCCGAGCTCTTCGCTATGCTGAAAGCTGCGGAGGTAGAAATCAAAAAGGAGCATCAAGTGTTGATGGTCAACAAGACCACTAGTTTCAAGAAAAAGGGCAAAGGGAAGAAGAAGCGGAACTTCAAAAAGAACGGCAAGCAAGTTGCTACTCAAGAGAAGAAACCCAAACCTGGACCTAAGCCTGAAACTGAGTGCTTCTATTGCAAGCAGACTGGGCACTGGAAGCGGAACTGCCCCAAGTATTTGGCGGATAAGAAGGATGGCAAGGTGAACAAAGGTATATGTGATATACATGTTATTGATGTGTACCTTACTAATGCTAGCAGTAGCACCTGGGTATTTGATACTGGTTCTGTTGCTAATATTTGCAACTCGAAACAGGGACTACGGATTAAGCGAAGATTGGCAAAGGACGAGGTGACGATGCGCGTGGGAAACGGTTCCAAAGTCGATGTGATCGCAGTCGGCACGCTGCCTCTACATCTACCTTCGGGATTAATATTAGACCTAAATAATTGTTATTTGGTGCCAGTGTTAAGCATGAACATTATATCTGGATCTTGTTTGATGCGAGACGGTTATTCATTTAAATCAGAGAATAATGGTTGTTCTATTCATATGAGTAATATCTTTTATGGTCATGCACCCTTGAAGAGTGGTCTATTCTTGATGAATCTCGATATTAATAACACACATATTCATATGTTGAAGCCAAAAGATGCAGAGTTGATAATGATAGTGCAACATATTTGTGGCACTGCCGTTTAGGTCATATCGGTGTAAAGCGCATGAAGAAACTCCATACTGATGGACTTTTGAAACCACTTGATTATGAATCACTTGGTACTTGCGAACCGTGCCTCATGGGCAAGATGACCAAAACACCGTTCTCCAGTACTATGGAGAGAGCAACAGATTTGTTGGAAATCATACATACAAATGTATGTGGTCCGATGAATATTGAGGCTCGTGGCGGATATCGTTATTTTCTCACCTTCACAGATGACTTAAGCAGATATGGGTATATCTACTTAATGAAACATAAGTCTGAAACGTTTGAAAAGTTCAAAGAATTTCAGAGTGAAGTTGAAAATCATCATAACAAGAAAATAAAGTTTCTACGATCTGATCGTGGAGGAGAATATTTGAGTTACGAGTTTGGTGTACATTTGAAAAATTGTGGAATAGTTTCGCAACTCACGCCACCCGGAACACCACAGTGTAATGGTGTGTCCGAATATCGTAATCGTACTTTACTAGATATGGTGCGATCTATGATGTCTCTTACTGATTTACCGCTATCATTTTGGGGATACGCTCTAGAGACGGCCACATTCACGTTAAATAGGGCACCATCAAAATCCGTTGAGACGACGCCTTATGAACTGTGGTTTGGCAAGAAACCAAAGTTGTCGTTTCTGAAAGTTTGGGGCTGCGATGCTTATGTGAAAAAGCTTCAACCTGATAAGCTCGAACCCAAATCGGAGAAATGTGTCTTCATAGGATATCCAAAGGAGACTATTGGATATACCTTCTATCACAGATCCGAAGGCAAGACTTTTGTTGCTAAATTCGGAAACTTTCTGGAGAAGGAGTTTCTCTCGAAAGAAGTGAGTGGGAGGAAAGTAGAACTTGACGAGGTAATTGTACCTGCTCCCTTATTGGAAAGTAGTACATCACAGAAAACTGCTTCTGTGACACCTACACCAGTTAGTGAGGAAGCTAATGATGATGATCATGAAACTTCAGAACAAGATACTACTGAACCTCGTAGATCAACCAGAGTAAGATCCGCGCCAGAGTGGTACGGTAATCCTGTTCTGGAAGTTATGCTACTAGATCATGATGAACCTACGAACTATGAAGAAGCGATGGTGAGCCCAGATTCCGCAAAGTGGCTTGAAGCCATGAAATCTGAGATGGGATCCATGTATGAGAACAAAGTATGGACTTTGGTTGACTTGCCCGATGATCGGCAAGCAATTGAGAATAAATGGATCTTCAAGAAGAAGACTGACGCTGACGGTAATATTACTGTCTACAAAGCTTGACTTGTCGCAAAAGGGTTTTGGCAAGTTTAAGGGATTAACTACGATGAGACCTTCTCACCCGTAGCGATGCTTAAGTCTGTCCGAATCATGTTAGCAATTGCCGCATTTTATGATTATGAAATTTGGCAGATGGATGTCAAAACTGCATTCCTGAATGGAATTCTGGAAGAAGAGTTGTATATGATGCAACCATAAGGTTTTGTCGATCCAAAGGGAGCTAACAAAGTGTGCAAGCTCCAGCGAACCATTTATGGACTGGTGCAAGCCTCTCGGAGTTGGAATAAACGCTTTGATAGTGTGATCAAAGCATTTGGTTTTATACAGACTTTTGGAGAAGCCTGTATTTACAAGAAAGTGAGTGGGAGCTCTATAGCATTTCTGATATTATATGTAGATGACATATTACTAATTGGAAATGATATAGAATTTCTGGGTAGCATAAAGGGATACTTGAATAAGAGTTTTTCAATGAAAGACCTCGGTGAAGCTGCTTACATATTAGGCATTAAGATCTATAGAGATAGATCAAGACGCTTAATTGGACTTTCACAAAGCACATACCTTGACAAAGTTTTGAAGAAGTTCAAAATGGATCAAGCAAAGAAAAGGTTCTTGCCTGTGTCACAAGGTGTGAAGTTGAGTAAGACTCAATGCCCGACCACTGTAGAAGATAGAGAGAATATGAAAGATGTTCCCTATGCTTCAACCATAGGCTCTATCATGTATGCAATGCTGTGTACCAGAACTGATGTGTGCCTTGCTATAAGTCTAGCAGGGAGGTACCAAAGTAATCCAGGAGTGGATCACTGGACAGCGGTCAAGAACATCCTGAAATACCTGAAAAGGACTAAGGATATGTTTCTCATATATGGAGGTGACAAAGAGCTCATCGTAAAAGATTACGTTGATGCAAGCTTTGACACTGATCCGGACGATTCTAGATCGCAAACCGGATACGTGTTTACATTAAACGGTGGAGCTATCAGTTGGTGCAGTTCTAAACAAAGCGTTGTAGTGGGATCTACATGTGAAGCGGAGTACATAGCTGCTTCGGAAGCAGCAAATGAAGGAGTCTAGATGAAGGAGTTCATATCCGATCTAGGTGTCATACCTAGTGCATCGGGTCCAATGAAAATCTTTTGTGACAATACTGGTGCAAATGCCTTGGCAAAGGAATCCAGATTTCACAAGAGAACCAAGCACATCAAGAGACGCTTCAATTCCATCCGGGATCTAGTCCAGGTGGGAGACATAGAGATTTGCAAGATACATACGGATCTGAATGTTGCAGACCCGTTGACTAAGCCTCTTCCACGAGCAAAACATGATCAGCACCAAGGCTCCATGGGTGTTAGAATCATTACTGTGTAATCTAGATTATTGACTCTAGTGCAAGTGGGAGACTGAAGGAAATATGACCTAGAGGCAATAATAAAGTTATTATTTATTTCCTTATATCATGATAAATGTTTATTATTCATGCTAGAATTGTATTAACCGAAAACATAATACATGTGTGAATACATAGACAAACAAAGTGTCACTAGTATGCCTCTACTTGACTAGCTCGTTAATCAAAGATGGTTATGTTTCCTAACCATGAACAAATGAGTTGTTATTTGATTAACGGGATCACATCATTAAGTGAATGATATCTGATTGACATGACCCATTCCATTAGCTTAGCACCCGATCGTTTAGTATGTTGCTATTGCTTTCTTCATGACTTATACATGTTCCTATGACTATGAGATTATGCAACTCCCGTTTGCCGGAGGAACACTTTGTGTGCTACCAAACGTCACAACGTAAACTGGGTGATTATAAAGGTGCTCTACAGGTGTCTCCAAAGGCAATGTTGGGTTGGCGTATTTCGAGATTAGGATTTGTCACTCCGATTGTCGGAGAGGTATCTCTGGGCCCTCTCGGTAATGCACATCACTTAAGCCTTGCAAGCATTGCAACTAATGAGTTAGTTGCGGGATGATGTATTACGGAACGAGTAAAGAGACTTGCCGGTAACGAGATTGAACTACGTATTGAGATACCGACGATCGAATCTCGGGCAAGTAACATACCGATGACAAAGGGAACAACGTATGTTGTTATGCGGTCTGACCGATAAAGATCCTTCGTAGAATATGTAGGAGCCAATATGAGCATCCAGGTTCCGCTATTGGTTATTGACCGGAGATGTGTCTCGGTCATGTCTACATTGTTCTCGAACCCGTAGGGTCCGCACGCTTAAGGTTACGATGATAGTTTTATTATGAGTTTATGCATTTTGATGTACCAAAGTTTGTTCGGAGTCCCGGATGTGATAACGGACATGACGAGGAGTCTCGAAATGGTCGAGACATAAAGATTGATATATTGGAAGCCTATGTTTGGATATCGGAAGTGTTCCGGGTGAAATCGGGATTTTACCGGAGTACCGGGAGGTCACCGGAACCCCCCGGGAGCTATATGGACCATAGTGGGCCTTAGTGGAAAGGAGAAGGGGCAGCCCAAAGTGGGCCGCGCGCCCCTCCCCTCCCTTGGTCCGAATAGGACAAGGAGAGGGGCCGGCCACCCTCTCTCTTTTCCCCCCTCCGCGAATCCTATTCCAACTAGGATTGGGGGGGGGGATCCTACTCCCAGAGGGAGTAGGACTCTCCTGGCGCGCCTCTCCTAGGCCAGCCGCACCCCCCCCTTTAGTCCTTTATATACGGAGGCAGGGGCACCCCAGAAACACACAAGTTGATCCAGGTGATCATATTCTTAGCCGTGTGCGGTGCCCCCTTCCACCATAGTCCTCGATAATATTGTAGCGGTGCTTAGGCGAAGCCCTGCGACGGTAGTACATCAAGATCGTCACCACGCCGTCGTGTTGACAGAACTCTTCCCCGACACTTTGCTGGATCGGAGTCCAGGGATCGTCATCGAGCTGAACGTGTGTTAGAACTCGGAGGTGCCGTAGTTTCGGTGCTTGATCGGTCGGGCCATGGAGACGTACGACTACATCAACCAAACGCTTCCGTTGTTGATCTACAAGGTACGTAGATCACACTCTCCCCGCGTTGCTATGCATCACCATGATCTTGCGTGTGCGTAGGAAAATTTTGAAATTACTACGTTCCCCAACAAAGCTTTTCCGAGCGGTATTATCATACCTCGGCCACCGGCCCGTGCGCCAACCATTGTGGCTCCCATCTCGGCTACACCACACCGCCACCTTGCACCTCTGGGCGCTGAATATGGTAAGGATCCACTAAAATTTGAAACAAGAGCAAATAAACATTCAAAGTGAAAGCAACCAGCGGTTCAACTACTACATGAAGCGTGTTTCATATAAGAAAAAAATAATAAAAAGACTTTAGCTAGAAGTTCATGAGGTGGGCCCAAGAAGTTCAAATATTCTTGTAAAGGAGGTTCGCCGTCTATTTACTTGTGCAAAAACACACACAAAACTATGTGCATCTCTGATGAGCGGGTGAAGAATTACGAACAAAATACGAGAAGTCATAATTAAAAAATGAAGTTGTTTGATGTTTATAAAAAGCTCATATTTTCCCCAATACTAAAGATTGAAACTAAGAAGTTCAATTTTTAAAAAAGGAGTAGTTCAATGTATATAATAAAACTCAGGTTCTCTCGTTAATAGAGAATAAAACCAAGAAGTTCAATTTGAAAAAGTGGAGCACTTTGATATTTATTTGAAATATCATTTGTGTAACAGTGACAAATGGATGAGAAAATTACAAACGAAAATACGTCAAAGAAGTTCAACGTGAAATCAACAGGAAGTTCAACTACTACACTGAATGAATTTCACATGAAAAACTCTTAAAATCATCGCAAGTATGGAAATATGATCAACACGGGAAAGTTGCGTGTTTACAGCAGCTTTCCATCGGTATATCACTTGCTCAATTTCGGTGAGTGGATGAAGAGCTACAAGTAGTGAATGGAGATCTGCGAGCAAAAAAAGCACGTGAAAAACAGAGTGAAGTTCAAGTAGACATGCCAGAAGTTCAAGTTCTTCACGCGGTGCATTTTCGAAGAATCTGTTTCGCGATAAAGGCAGAACGAATGATCTCGCGGTTTTTGAAATTACTTAAAACGACTAGGAATCAAAGAAAACCATGAACATGAAAAAGTTTCAAATCTTTCATAGCTTTTCAATGGTATATTATTTGCCCCATTCCGATAAAGTCTATTGAAATTACGGCGAAAATACATTTTTTAGCCATTTTCAAAATTGACTTAAAACCACAAAGAATTAGGAGAAAAAATATATACAAAAAAGTTTCGCATTTGTTCATGCTTTCCGATGCCGTATCATTTGCTGCATTCGGACTTATGGTTAAAATATTAGGTCGAAAATACGAACTCAGTGGAACTTCTACCATTTTCTAAATTACTTTTAAACCATTCAAAATTAGAAAAAACCTTTCAACATGAAAAAGTAGCGCATTTTCATAAGCTTTTCAACGCCATATCATTTGCCTCAATTGGATTAGCCGTTTAGAAATGACATTGAAAATACGAACTCGGCTGTTCGGTTTGTAAAATTTTATGATTTTCCAAATTAATATTTAACCATAAGGAATTAGAGAAAACTTTCAACATGTGGAAGGAGCAGTTTTACAGCAACTTTCCAACACCATATTATTTGTCTCATTCCGATAAATGGTTTAGAAATGCGATCGAAAATACAATTCACGTTTTTTGTATGAAGAAAAATGGTTTCAAAACTGCTCTTAAACCGTTTACATTTTGCCAAAAAATTAACTTGGGTCATGATACTGGTGTCCATAGCTTTCCAAAGGTATATCGCAAGCCCCATTTAGGAAATGTTGGCGGAAGTTCAACCTAGCATTGAGAGAAGTTCAGGTCGAACAAGTCAGGCAGTAAAATTGTAAAAAACGCAATTTCATCACGACCCAATGAGCGAGATTTCTATTTAGAACGGGTATTTAGTTGCTAAAAACGTTTCTAGATTACACTAACATCATATAGAACACGACTAACCAGAATAATTCGCGGGGGAAGCCACGGTTGTGAAGATAGCCCGAAGGTCGGGTTCGTACAGAGCGAAGTTCAGGCGCGTTACTCAGGCAGTTCAGGTTGTGATCAGAATATTATTCTGATCCTTTGATCAGAATAGTGTTTATATATATATATATATTATTCTGTTACTAGTAACAGAATATATAGGGTTGCGCTATTCGTCACCCTGGGTGAGGAATATTTATTCTTCACCCCCTCTATTTTACCACCAATTCACTGTAATTTTACGTTTCGTAAGTTTTGTCTTTTTTCCGACGTAAAATGAGACCATAAGAAAATATATAATCATCGTAAAAAATATTTTACGTTACTTAAAATTACAAACGTAAAAATATAGTGTAAAATATACCAAATTTTCTTATCTTATGACCTATATTTTTATTTTCTTATACCAAATTTTACGTAGTGAATCAATAGGAATGTAACTATTTGAATTCCAAATGTAATTTAATTATGAAGTGATTGTAAGATTACGTGGGGTGAGGAATAACTTATTCTGCACCCTGGGTGATGAATAGCGTATAGTGATGCTATTCATCACCCAGGGTGCAGAATAAGTTATTCCTCACCCCAGGTAATCTTACGGTCGCTTTCTAAATAAATTACATTTAGAATATAAATAGTTATGTGCAGATTGATTCAATATGTAAAATTTGGTTTTAAAAAAATAAAAATATAGGTTATAAGACCAGAAAAATCACATTTTATCTATATTTTACACTATGTTTTTACATTCGTAATTTTACGTAACATAAAATATTTTTTACGGCGAGTACATATTTTCTTACGTTCTTTTTTTATGTATGAAATAAGACAAAATTTACGAAACATAAAAATACGGTGCATTGATGTCAAAATAGAGAGGGGTGAAGAATAACTATTTCTCAACCAGGGTGACGAATAGCGTGACCCTATATATAGACACACACACACACATCTGGGCTATTCTATTACGCGTAACAGAATATTATTCTGTTACCCTACTTGAACTGATGAAATTCAAGCGGTTGAACTGATGAAATTCGAGCAGTTGAACTCATGCTTTCTGTTGCTGTTAAAAATCGTCTTCTTTAGTTCAAATTTTTTTGCATTTTTTAAAAACGGGGCGTGTAATATATCGTTGGAAAGCTCTTGACATCCACATTACAATCTTATAATTTGTTTTTGCTAAAAAATTATGATTTAAGAGTAGTTTTGAAAAAAAAACCCTTTTTTTCAAAACCAAAAACGCGAATCGTATTTTGGACTTAACTTCCAAACGGTTTGTCGGAATTGAGCAAATGGGATGGCGTTGGAAAGCTTGTGAAAATCCGCATCTTCCATATATCTAGTATTTTTTTCAAATTCTATCTGATCTAAAAGTAATTTGAAAAACGATGAAATTATGGGCGAAATGTTTTCACTGTTTTTTGCAAACGGTTTGTCGGATTGACGCAAATGATACGGCGTTGGAAAGCTATGGAAAATGTGCAACTTTTGCGTATGTAAAGTTTTTTCTAATTCCTTACGGTTTAAATACGAATTCAAATACGGTTAAAATTGGTTTTGAACGTGATCTTTTTAAAAAATTTGTCGAAATGGGGCAAATAATATACCGTTGGATAGCCATCGAAAATGCAAAACTTAGTCATGTTGGACGTTTTCTCTACTTTGCAGCTGTTTAAGAGTAATCTTGAATACAACATGACGGATCCTGCTATTTTCTCGTCTGAAAAACAGAGTAGTCGTACTGATATATGTGTATATTTGTACTGAGATATTTTTTGTAGAATAATTTTAAATGGTTCCAAAAAAGGTACTTGTACTGATGCTTGCATGGGTTTGTACTAAGCGTGTTTTCAATAACTAGACTTTGCTCTGTTTTTTGGGTAATATTTTTCTCGTAAATTTTCAATGGTTTATTGTATCCTAGCCCTGAACTTGCATGGTTTATATCGTTGAACTGAATGTTATTGTATCGTCGGCCCTGTGTTTACATGGTTTATATCATCGAACTGAATGATATTTTTTTAAAAGAAAATGTATTTTTATTCTTTTTTTGAACTAAACATTTTTTTACAACGATGTTCTGGACTTCTCTTATTTTATGACTTGTACTTTTACCATTTGAATTGCAAGGGGTTTCCTTCTGCTTGAACTTTTACAATTTGAATTTCTGTCATTTCTTTTATTTCGAATGGACCACCGTTTTTAACTTTTACTGATCAATATTTTTAATTAAACCAATTTTCCTTTGTAGAAAACCAATTTTCCTTTGTAGAACGGACCACCAATTGTATGTACATCAATTTTTTATTACCTGTAAATGAACTCTATTTTTAGTTGAACTTCCCCTGTAGATGTACATGAATTTTTTACCTGTAAATGAGCTCTCCTCTTTTCTTGAACTTCCAGTGTAGATGGCATGATTTTTTCCATTCAATTCAACGTTTATTTTGAAACTGAATACGCACAAGAGAAGGACCACATGCATCCAACATTCTAACGAGGTTACAATAAATAGGAGACAATGTATACAACAGAAAGGCTTCAAGTAGTACTATAAAAAATCAAGTAGTACCAAGCTCTCCTTATTTTGTTTACTGTAGTTCCTCAAAGTGATGTAGCATACACATAATTGCTTTTTTAGGAGCTTGAACTATTGTTTCGGTCAACATAGGACCATCAATTGTAAAAGTGGCGAACTGAATATAACTTATCTCTATGGATCTCAATGGAGTAAAACAGGGAGCAGTATGTGAATGGCAGTACAAGAACGACGAGCATGGCTGTGGCATCCGGCGATGGCATCATTAGCAAGATGGTGTAGAAGGCCCCTAAGGAATCCCTTGAACTGAGGATGCAGTGGCAGCAGGGACTTTTTTTGTTGAATCCACTGAACAGAAGGGAGCTCCTTAGACCTGTAAGATGGACGGAAAAAACCATATAAGATGAAATGAAATTTGTCAAGGTCGGAATGACCATAATCATGTAAAACATGTAAAAATAACGACAAGTTCATGCACAGTAACATTAGAAGTACACAAACAAAGCTAAACAGAAGTTCCCAAATACTTCATCCGTTTCGAAATATGAACTTCTATATTTATTTTCTTAGAACTTATTATGTTTTCCCTGCAAATTTCATGGGTTTTTTGTGTTTCATGTTTTTTTGTTTATTTTTCTTTCTGTTTTTGTATGAACTTATTATTAGAGAGGCTCCTTTTTCTTTTTCAATTCAAAAGTGAGCAAAGACTAGTTTTAGGTATCAATATAATCAACATTTTTCTATGAACGGCCTGGTCGCTACGACAGTGAACAGCCTGGGACGACGGTATTGGACTGACGTACATAGCCGAGGCCGATAAGGGTAGCATGGCAGCAGAGCTACATGGACTCCAGGGGCATCAATACATGAACTTCTTGCTGTACCTGAACGCGAATAGTTTCAATACCCATGTAAATAGCATAAAAGATGTAGAGGGCATCAAATAATAACCAGAACATATATGTTTTAGAATTCCTCCAGGCTCACACAAAAATATCCAATCACCCTCTGTCATAGAATGAATGCAAAACACAAAAGAAAAATAAATGAGAAAACTGCTTATCCTGAAGTTTGGGAAAACTTAATTGGAGAACTAACAAGAAGGAATACATTAGACCATGGAAAGGTGCACATCATCCTAATTAGTAGAGGCGCAGGTCGCCAGCTCGGATCTAGGAGAGACATTTTTTCGTGATGACCTTCTGCTCCCTCTCCCTGCCTTAACCCAAACAGACGAATAAAAAAGAGCCAACCATAGATGCAAAGTATGCAGAACTCTGAACTTTTCTGGAGCTTTTTGTTGAACTGAAGCATGCTTCGGAGCAGGACGAGATCAAGCGGATCGGGAGGAAGCTGAGCAACATACATTGGAGATGCAAGACCACAGTACATCAATTAGAGATGTCACTGAACTCTGGGACATTTGTGCTACAAGAACTGAATCTACAATAGTCTTAGACTTTCAGGTTCCATATGCAAGATAGCTACAAATTGCTAAAATCAATCACCAACAAAAAAACACCAAAAGGTTAAATGGCAGCTTGAGGAAGAGCCAAAACTATTTTGGGGTGGCGGACGTCAGCAACATGTGGGCTGGGTTGTCGTGCATCGGGAAGGGTGAGGAAAACGGCAACCCAATCACTATAGTGGAAATAGAAGCTCACGGACGTGGACTGCTGCTCGGCATGAACTTGACCGTCCGGATGCCACGGGGCTGGACTGGGGACGGCGCTGGACATACTCGAGCAGTGGCAAGGGAGCTTAGAGAATCAGTGTACATTGACAACGGTCTGCTTGCACAAGGTGATGTACTGCTCTCCTGGGATGAACGGGCGAAGTGTGTGCCTCCCATGCCGCAGCGTCGAATTGCTTCAGGTTGTGTCGCTGAACGACCCGGTGTGGCGGCCAAGAAAGGTATGGGCAGTACAATGATGGAGCTCCACAGGTAGTGGCACAAGGGTCGACACAATCGGCCTGGGAGCTGCGACGGTGAACGGCCTGGGGCGGCCGGGTTGGACTACTAGTACGGATGCCACATCCTGGAAACCTTTGCAATTGACATGGGGATGCTTCCAGATGCACCTTCGATCATGCACCAAGACATTTTATTTTATGTTGTTTTACAGTAGAGCAAATACTAATTTTTATGCCAAGTAAGTTCAAACAGAACAGAAGTGCAGCTTCATTTGCAAGAATAGAAAAGAACATAGGTTTCTTTTGATACATAGAGGCATAACACCTGTTGTTCTAGAGGAATAACATGGAAATAAGGAGGAAATTGGACTTGCAATTGTTAAGTAGGTGAACTAAAAAGCATACAAAACATACACTGAAGAGCGAGATCCGGCCGGTGACGTTGCGGTGGGCCGTCTGCACACACACGGTCACACTCCACCGTGCCCCAATCTCCACCTCGGTGAACTGAATGAAATTTATAAATTGAACCGAATTGAAAGAAGAATTTGGACATCATGTGTACATCAAGAAATAAACTTGAGCAGTACCAACTACTAAACAAAAAGTTTTGGTATATTGAGATTAGAGATTGTACATTGGTGAACTTTTTCTCCCTACAGAATCGTTAATCAAATAGATGTACTGTTCGCGAGGTTTTATCAACATGATAAGTAGTAGCAGTACCACTCTAGGTGGCAAAGTAGTAGCGGCACAAAAGAAGGCCACCATCAATAGTGAGTACTACCGCGACACCTAAACTATGTGTTGGCCACGCTTGCTTTACATAGTACTACAAGATTTTTATGGAAAAAAGTACTACAAGATCCGTGAACATGAGGGCATACAGAAGTTGTACTGAAGGTGTGCATTAGAGCAGCCGGAAGAGGATGCAGCAGCACGCACGCACCACCAGATAAGTTCTCCTATCTCCATAACACATGTATACATACACACATCTCCATCTACAACAAACAAAAGAAATTGTTGACCTCCAGAGTTTTTGCAAAGTGAATTAACTTTTCCAACCAGAGAACTTGCTACACTAAGCAAAGGCGAACTACTAATTCCCAAAAATTGCAGGATGTCTACTTCCCTGAACCAGAACTTTTGAACTTCATGTATGCTCATATATGCTATTTCTTTTGAGTTCCCTATCAAGTGATCGGTTTCAGTAGCCGAGAAAATTGGCTCAACCTCATAGCTACGAAAATGAATTTGATTGAACCTTCACACATAGAAAGTTTAAACTTCGCTCAATAGCTAAATAGTTCAACCACATACATACAAGCAGAAAACAAGCAAAATTTGGTCCTATTTAGACATATACATGAGTACAATAGATCAAGTCCCAAAACTTTTGTATATAAGATAATTGATAGCCACATTTCTTAGTATTTTTGAAATATACATGAGTACAATAGCTCAAGCAAATAGGACACCACGTAAGTGATGGAGAAGGCAGAGAATTAGTTCAACATCCAGTCAGCAATTTAAAAGTAAAGAGGTAACAAAATGTAGTTGAGCTATACTGCATCACACAAAAAAAACTTGAACTTTGCATAATCAAACCTGCTTAGCGACGAACTCCAGCTTAAGATGTATCCTGTACCAAGACCAAGCTTAAGATGTATCCTGTACCAAGACCAATCTAGAGAACCAGAACTGCAGAAATTAGCAAATTTGAACTTTTAGTAATTCATTCCATCGGCAAAATGAATTACAAAATCTTCTCATCACAAACTATGTACATCAACAGCAAAATCGAAGCAACAACTGTAACCATATTTGAAAATCGCAGAAGCAATACATAGGTGTACTGATGCGCGGGGAATTTTAGAACTGATGTTCTATTATTTTTTACTACTGATGTCAATCTTGCTCTTCTTTTTCCCTTGCTGCTTGTTGCATGTGCACCAAAATTGTAATAGCAAAGCACCTTAAATTAATTGACAAAAGAGGTTCCTCTATGCACAAAAGAGGGAGTCTCTCCAACCTGTTGACATTGTTTAACATGGCAGTCTGCAAACTCTGTTGTGCATCTACAAATCTTCTCATACTGTATGAAGAACATGGAAAAACATATGTAATTGGACTTACAACCGGCAAGTAGATGAACTGAAATGAATACAAATACCCGTCGTACTATACAGGAATAACATGGAAACACAGATGAAATCGAACTTATGATCGACAAGTAGATGAACTGAAACAGAATACAAAGATACATGTAAAGAGGAAGGGGGAAGGCCAGACCTCGTCATTGCACCGTTGAACGGCCTCGGTTGTCGGCAGTGAACGGACTGTGGTGCCGGCGGTGAACGGCCTGTCTGCTGCGGGAATCGGGGGATGGGGCACGGCCTGCAGAAGCAGGAGGCGGTGACCTACAGAAGGAAGAGGCCGCGACCTGACGGCGGAAGAGAATTGAAGAAATAAATATTAGGGCCTGCTCATATATCCACAAATTCACACACCAAAACTAAAAGAAAATAATAGAACAGAAATAAGAGAATGTTAAATTTGACGTATCAGTTTTTACCATCACTTCCAAACCTTTAGTTTTTTCACTCCTATCTAATCTTCAGCAAATTCTCTAGCGGACTATTATTCTTGTCAAAAGTAATCAACATGAATGATCTCCACCAGTTACCAATTCTAGTGGAGCTATTTGTACCTTCATCATAGAAAAAAGTAGACTTAATATTTCTAAGTTCTGAAGATGAACAAATGAATCGTACAAAATACTATCCAGAAATCACACTTTTCACAATACCCAAATTCTGAACTTGCCATACAATACTTTTTTATTTTGTCATGCGGGACTCTTTGAACTTGCACAATTCATTGGTGGCAGGAAGCAGCAACTAGAAGTATACAATTGTTTTACAACATCCTAAACCCTAAACCGTATCTGTAGGAAATCTAGTCAGGGTCTCAGGAATCAACTAAATTTTCCACTCAATTCTATATTTCATCAGTACTAGTAGGACTCAACCATAAGTGCGGAATTGTAGCAATGTTAAGGAAATAGTTTCAGGAGCTGCTCACGCCGGATGTGGGGTGCTCGCGCTCGTGGACGCTATCGACGCCGACGACGGGATCCAGCCATCCACGGGAGCCCCGCTCATGGACACCGACGATGTGCTCCGGGGGATGTTTAATCTTTATCTAATTTGCCACAATTTTATTTTTTACAGCTCACTTGCAGAACAAAGAGACATATTAGGTGCCTCATTTTTTCATGAAAAAATCAAATAACATTTTTGGACGCCAGAAGAAATCTAGAGGAAAGAATCTTACCTCCACAGTGCAGTAGCTGGGCCTCCCTGCAGCAGGAGAGAGACGAGGTGCTCCATCGAACGTCACCGTGGGAACGACATGGTGGTAGCCAGATCCTGAGTGTTGCTGCAATGAACGGACCGGGTTGGTGGCGTTGAATGGCCTGGGGTGGTCCGGTACTGTGGTTATGGAGCCCCACTAGGACGAGATGCACGGTGTGGGAGCTGGGGGAGATGGGGGCGCGGCGGTGGCCGGAGCTGGTGGAGATGTGGTCGGGGCGGCGGTAGGAGCCTGGGAGGAGAGTGCGGCAGGGAAGGTCGGGGCAGCGGCGCGCATGGCAGGAGGAGTAAGGAGGTGCGGCGGCGGCGCGCGTGCTAGGAGGAGGAAGGAGGTGCGGGGGCGGCGGCACGGGTGCTAGGAGGAGGAAGGAAGCACAGGTGCCAGGAGGAGGAAGGAGGTGCGGGGATGGTAGCGCACGTGCCAGGAGGAGGAAGGAGATGCGGGGATGGCGGCGCGCGTGCCAGGAGGAGGAAGAGGAGCGGGATCGGTGACACATTTGGTCTGGAGGAGGAAGAAGAGCAAGGTCGCCAGCGCTCTTGGTCGGGAGAAAACGAGGAGAAGTATGTCGACGGGTGTGGGGAATCAGAGATTGGAAGGAGGTGGATCCATCGGCGGCCAGTCACGGCGCCGCGGGCTCCCTCGCTCCGTCTACCGCCATCACTCGCTCGTCCGCCACGGCTGCCTTCGGTGGAAGGAGGTGGGTAGGTTGGGGGCTGGTCGGGAAGTTTCTACTGTGGTCTGCGCGTCGTGCGGCGAGGGGTAACAGAATTTCTGTTACCTAGTAACAGTAACAGAATACTACGCGTCGTGAATCCTCGCTCTGTGTGGGGACTTTTCGGTTTCAAAAGCATGCTGCCATATTAAAGTTATGCATTGAGTATATTTAAACACCACGTAACACTTTATACATATGTTTGTGTCACATGCACACAGTGATTGTCTTCAGGCACTCCCTTGTGTGATTATCGACGACAAGCTAGCCTATTTTGTGGGCCGCGTGTGGAACGTCAATGCATGACTTTGACCCAACAAACAAGAGAGGTTATACGACCAAGGTGATGATTCGTCTTGGTTAGTCTTACAATACGCCTTGGTGAGATGCCCCCTCCGCCCGACTAAACATGTGTGTGTGTGTGTGTAGGGGGGGCAGTACTACTTCATACTAGATGAATCTCCGTCGGACCGGGGATGCCCGGTTAATTTGCTATGCACATGTGCCACATCAAATTTGTGATTTGGTTATTTAAATATCAAACCACATCGTTTTCACACACACACACATCGGACCACCCACAAGTGTGGTTTGTATGTGGTCTCACCCATCGAATGCCACAGGAACACATCTGTGGGCCCGCACATAGTCCACATTTCATCAGAAGCAGAGGGAGTGGGGTGGTTGACCATGATGTACTCCTTTCAGTTTTGTGTTACGGTACGGTGAGATGTCAGACCTACCTATTTGGGGGCATGCATTCATAGCTAGTATTCCCCTCCCAGCAACACGAAGTGTGTGTGTTTGTGCGGGGGGGGGGGGGGGGGGGGGGGGGGGGGGGGGAGAGGGGGGCTAGCAATAATAACGTGCGCTTTGTGCGACAGGTGCCACATCAAAGTTGTGCATTTGATATTTGAACACCAAACCACCCTTTTCATACATTAGCAAAAGAGCCCGTGCATTGCAACGGTAACATGCATGTTTAACTCTATATCGGAATGTATTGTCTACTTTTTTTATAGTTATAAAACTTTTCTTCTTCTTATATACACTCTTGCTATAAGGAAAAACCTCATCCATCATGTATGGTGTTACAAAACCCAACTAATAGTAGTTATTAATTATTATACTTAATAAGGAAAATACGCATCTTTTAGGTAAAAAAGAGGACACAAAAATCAAAGAAGCAAACTAATATTGATCTATACGGTTAGTAAGGGCAGATCTAGATCATCTCTTCTTCTTTTTTGTGAAAGAGTTCTAGATCATCTCAATATGATATCTCTAAGTTTAAATAGATAGATGTCCAATAAATAGTTCACATATATGGATTAACCTCCCGTGCATGCAAAAATCTATTGAATCACAAAATTACAAATTGACATCAAGATTAATATTGCATCCATGTTAAAAAGAATAAGCTCACATCCATATTGGGGAATGATACAACTTTATTTTTTTCATGAGAAAAACCAGACAATGTATGTTTGCACATTAACAAATATATATTATATATACATTCAGTTCCATGGATCAAAACCTAAAGGCTCAAATGAAATCACACGAAGTGCTTTGTTTAACATGTGCAGTCATTTGCTCCCTCGATTGCTGGGCCCTCTCGTAGAAGTGATGCTCTCTCTCATTATATCACACAATTGTATGCTTTTTACAACTAATCAGCAACTACTGTACAATTACGGACGACAAACTATTGTATGCTTATGAAACTGAATAACACGAAAGTACTCAGTCTTGTGCCTACAGAAGCACTTCGATGAACACAATGCAGGCGTCTGCATTGTACTCCAAGAGATGTTGCACACAGAACCTGATGGTTTGATTGTTAATGTGAGGGTTGAATTGATAAATTATGGACTCAACTATAATACAGAAAAAAGAAGAATCACCGCCGCTGGCACGAAAGTGTTCCTGAGCAGGGGAGACACCATGACACTGGTTGAGCTCCATAGCCTCCTCCACTCATCGCGGGACGGCGCTAGTTGCCCAGAGCCAGACCTGAGGGAATTGCCATAGTGGCGAATGAACCTGGCGCCATTTTGCCGTGTTGTCGTTGGTGTGAGGCCTCCGTGTGGCATAGCAGGCTATGCTAGGAGGAGCGGCGACCAGGCGCCTCTTCCTTGCACTATTAGGAAAAGGCTTATACATAGAAGTTTACCAGTAGCACGTGTTTAGAACCCCATGCTACTGACAAGTACTAGTAGCGTCTGTTATAAAGTGCGCTACAGGTACAACTTAGCAGTAGCGTGGGTTTACTTCGGGCATGCTACTGGTAAGTTAGCCACACCACACCCCCCCGGCCAAAAAATAGTAGCAGCGTTGGTACTCTAACCAGCGCTACTATTAATAAAATAGCAGTAGCGCCTGTCCACCTAGACGTGCTACTGCTACTTCTTCTATGTGTAATCTTTTACCAGTAGCGTGGGTATTGGACAAGCGCTATAGCTAGTTTTACTTACCAGTAGATATTTTGGCTGGCACACATAGCAGTAGCGCGCTTTGGTGTCCCGCGCTACTGCTATGGTCGCCAGCCAAAATATCTGCCACCTTTCCCCCCTCTTCTTCCTCCCCCTTTCTTTCTCCCCCTCCCTCTTGCACTTGCTTGTTCTTCAATGCTTCCCCTCTTCTTTGCCCCTCCTACCCCCCTCCATTAATGCCCTCCCTCCTTTCTCTTCCTTTCTTTTTTCCCTCCTCCCCTTCTCTTCTTTTCCCCTCCACCAGCCCCTCCATTGATGCCCTCCCTCCTTCCTCTTCCTTTCTTTTGCCCCTTCTACCCTTCTCTTTTTTGCCCCTCCACCACCCCCTCCATTAATGCCCTCCCTCCTCCCTCTCATAGCTCTCTCTCTCCCTAGCTAGTTGGAGCTATATTTATGTAGGTACCTCACTATCTAGAGCTACTAGCTAATTATAAGAAGGTGCTCGATATCCCTCTCAACAAATAGGTGAGCAAAAAAAGAGTTGTGCAAGAATGGAAATATGTGTGTTTGTGATTAGGACCGAAACTATGTGCGATATGAATATGCCGAATTGTGTGTGGCATGTGAGTGACATGAGTTGCATATGTTTTGCCGAAATGTCGATTCAATTCTGTTTCGGCGAATTTCAGGCAAACTCAATATGTCCTATGTTTAGGGAAGGTCATGCCGAATTTTCATATGAATTTGATCCATGCATGCATATATACATGGTTATAATATTTGCTCCATGCGCAGGTGATCATGAAGGTCAATGGAAGGATGGTGGAAAGATACTGGCAATCCGCTGTGGACGACATATATGAAAAAACACTGAAGGATGTTTTATGTCCGTGTCGAAAATGAAAAGGAATAGTCAGGCTCGACCCCTTTAAGGGTGACACATTCAAGGCGCACCTGCTCATGCATGGTTTCATGCATGGCCATACTCGGTGGATAAGTGAAGATGACGATGATGATGATGATGAGGAGGAGGAGGAGGATGTCGACGGGGCTGGAAATAACGACATGGGGCCACCGGACGAAGAGATGACCGATTATGTGCCCGAAGAGGAAGACGACCTCGGAAATGTCGATGGCGAAGAGGCAGTTCAAGGCGGAGAAGAAGCGGACATGCCGCCGTCTTCGTCACTACCAAGTTTAGCCATGCGGGACCCGCATGTTCGAGACCTGCTTCGCAAGAAGACGACTAGCGACAGAGCTGCTTCCAGAGAGGAGGCCAAACTAGCGCAACTAGAGGTAGACTCGATGACTTTTTTGTATGATGGTTGCAATCGCAAGGTGACCCGCTTGAGTTTCACACTAGAACTTCTAAAGATGAAGGCAAAAAACAAATGGACAGATACAAGCCTAGATGAGCTTCTGAAGTATCTAAAGAAGGTTCTTCCCGCGGGAAGCCTGTGTCCTACTAGTGTCGAGGAGGCAAAGAAAATCGTGTGCCCTCTTGATCTGCCACACATTAGATATCACACATGCATCAATGACTACATCATATATCGGAACGAGCACGTAGAAAAAACCATCTGTCCAAAGTGCAATGCTTCACGATATAAAAAGGCCGGAAAGAATGTTCCATAGAAAGTTGTATGGTACTTTCCGATCACTCCGCGTCTACAGCGGTATTTCGTAGATCTTAAGGGAATAAAGCTTATGCGCTAGTATGCGGAGAGGATGAAGCCAGATGACGGAGATGAGCCGAAGCTAAGACATCTCGCAGATGCTAGCCAGTGGAGAGCTTTAAATGCTGAATTTGATTTTCTGCAAATGATCCAAAGAATATCGTGCTTGGCAATAGTAGTGATGGCATGAATCCATTTGGCAACCAGAACACCAATCATAGCACATGGCCCGTGTTTGTATGGATGTACAACCTCCCCCCTGGTTGTGCATGAAGGAAAAATACAAACACGTGGCTATGCTTATTCAAGGGCCGAGACAACTGGGAAATGATATAAATCTGTATCTCAGGTTACTGAAAGAGGAGCTACAGAACTTATGGACAACGCCGGCCAAGACATGGGATGCAAGCAAAGGAGAGCATTTTTACATGAGAGCCGCGCTGATCACGATGGTGCAGGATTATCTCAGTTACAACTATCTCTCCATCCAGATGTGCCACGGATATTGCGGATGCACGAGGTGCATGAATGATACAACTTCCTGACACCTGCGCTGCATTGGGTTGGAACGCTTCGTGCAGTGAGACGCGAAAAATCGAAGGCGTCGTATCGCGCACGCCATACACCGGTCTAAAGTTCAACACAGTTACCCACTTCATCCCCATCATCGAATTGTAAGGTTCAGGCATATTACCGAGACCTACTTGGACTTTGTAGCGCCCATGCTCATGGATTGTGTCGGTCGTGGATTGAGTTGGCTGGGTTGTTGGATCCTTGGCTAGGAGCAGCCCGTTCTTGCAATCGACAGGACGGAGCTCCAGGGTGCTAGTCAGCCGGTAGCCACCATGTTAGCTAGACTGTGTCACCGAGAAATTTCTGACAACGGGCAATGAACGACGACAAAGTGAAGGGACACTGGCTGCTTGGTTCCTACCGCAAGCCGGCTCGATCTCTCCTAATTGACTATGTAGTACGTACAAAGCTTGCCCGGTATATCGGGCAGATGTGTATGCAGAGAACCTAGCTAACCAACTTGATCGATGCACAACAGCCAATTTTTTTGGCTGGAAAGACACACACACACAACACAAGGATGGATTGATAGCCACAGGAATCTGACGTTCCTCTTGTTTCAGTTACAGCTGGCTAGGGTACCTACATATATATATATATTAGCTAGCTAGCCAATGCTAATCCTACTCGGTAACAGCTAAGATACGAATATGGACAAATGCCTATACGTGCACGACAAGGACACATATGTATACGTGGTGATAATTAAAAAAACACCATGTTGCTGCATTGTTGTAGTCAAGGAATTGGTGGGCAAGTAACTTTTTTTCTCCTACTTATGGGTGGCATTGATGGGTAATTTTTATCAAATCTATACTTTAAATCTTAGCCATCAATCTTTACAGTTAACTTAAGATCAACAGATATAAAAGGATGATGTATGGAGAACTATGAAAGTTTCCGTCCTTTAATATCAGGTATATCAGGTAAAGATATATTTGGTCCACATGCAAGTGTGTTCATGTTCTGACCCTTTCTCGTGTTTTTTGGCCCAATTTCTAAACATCATAGGAGTCGGACGCAGCAACCGTCTGTGATCGGATACGAAACGGACACAGTTCCCTAGGACTACCCATGTGCCGCGACCCTGCCCCTGTCACCCACATGATCACAGTAGATTGGCCTCCACGAGGCTTCCCTCCCCCTCTCGAAAACATCTACTCCCTTTCAATCTCCAAAATATCTATCCGCGTAGATGGTTTTTTTGTTTGATAGCACACAATTAGTATGTCTGGACCGTGTGCGATGTATGTTACTCCCGCTCTACTTCAATCTGTAGATCCAAATTTTCAGTAGCCCCGACATTTTACTCCCGCCTCCATCCCCCACAATCTCAAAAATATCTACTCGGCTGGAGCATTTTTCTGTTTGATAGCACATGATTATTGTATTTAACCATGTGTGATGTTCATTACTCCTGCTCTGCTCTGCTTCAATCCCTTGATCCAAATTTTTGGTAGCCCCGCCATTTTACTCCCGCCTAGTAAAATTTTCAGTACCCGTGACATTTTCTCAAACACCACCTTGGACCCCTCCACACACACACACACCAAATCCCCCGCTCACACACATACACACCCTTCCCTTGCTCCAAACCTAGCTAGGCCGCCGCCGCCGTCCCGCCTCCATCGTCAACCTCTGCCGGTCTTCCCGTGCAGTTTACCCACCGATATACATAGCCTCACCGCCCTGAGTTTCTTAGATGATGCCTGCGAAATGCCCCCTTTCCCAGAGATCCCCGTCCCCACCCCTCTCCCACTCCAGAGCGTCACAGCCTGGAGGAGCAAATGGCCTAAAAGAACTTACCGCGACCTCTTAGCCCGATGTCGACGAGGTGGTCGCCGAGGAAGCCGACGATGATGAGTGGACCTGGCCGCCGAGCATTTCAATCAGTGGGCTAGAGTATTCTGGCATGTCACGGATGCCGGCTACGACATTGAGGTCGTCGACACCGACGGCTTGACGCAGGTTATGTCACATGTTAAAGTTGCCAACCCCAACACTTCGGGTTTGACAACCGTCGATCTCATCAATGGCCCTGCCGCTGATCTCTTGCGGCTCGTTATGAACAATTTGCCATCCTTCATCGCCATGGAGCCACTTTTGTCATTTCTGAAGGACACGTTCTGCGACGCTGGCTTGGGATACTCAGATGGAAAGTTAGACCTCATCGACGGTGACCACGAGAAGGAGCCAATCTGTGACAAGTCAGGAAACCCATGATTTTTTTCTCGAACCCCTTTTGTAGTGAGAACATATCCAGTATATATTGCTATATTTGGTTGTTTGCATTACGCCTTGTTTATTTCTACGGTTTATGGTTGTTCGTAGTTAGCATATGTCCGGTTTCAGTTGCCATCTTTGGTTGTTCATAGTATGCCTTGTTTATTTCAGCTATTAACAGTGTGATGTTCTATATGTGCTAGTATGAACTGTGCAGTATCAATACCAAATTTAACAATAGCTCTATGAATGGCTATATTTGGTTGTGGTTATGCATGTGTACTCCCTCCGAATCTATATAGTTCGCATATAAGATTTGTATAAAGTCAAGCCTCGTAAAGTTTGACCAACTTTATAGAACAAAATACCAACATTCACAATATGAAATAAATATCAGTACATGTGTCATGACTTAAATTTTCATATTGTATAGCATGGTAGATGTTGATATTTTTTCGTATAAATAAGGTCAAACTTTATGAAGTTTGACTTCAGACAATTTTCTTATATGTAGAGTAAAATGGATCGGAGGGAGTATTGAACATGCCTTTCCATTTGATTTAACAATGGCATTGTTTGGATACTCTAAATTAGCTAGAGGTTAGAGTTAGTTTCTAGCTCATGACAGTTAAAAGGGGGGAGATAGAGATATTGGTGGAATAGTTGATTGTATTGCTTGAGCCTCGTGGGCATATATATAGCAGTACATGGTCATCTTGGAGTACAAGTCAAGGTAGAATAAATCCTACACTATCCTATGTTTCCTAAATAACAATGATACTAAACAATGACTAACCCTGAACTAACTCTAGCCAAAGAGGTGTCTGGATGACAGTGTTAGATTGACAATAAATGCACTAGGAGAACTAGCCCCAATCAGCACCTCTTGGGTGGGATAGTTGCTTTGGGTGGGTTTGACACAACTAGCTCAAACTAGCCCTCATGTTTGGATACTTTAGGGCTATTTGAGCCCAAACTAGCTCAAACTAACTCTAACCTTGGATCCAAACAGGGCCAATAACTAGTGTACTTAGACCTGCACAATACAAGTTTGAATGACTATGTTTTCTTGTTTTTAAATATTAGGCATGTTGCAGTTAATAACACACCTTTCCACTTCTTGTTTTTAAATATTAGGTTTTTAACAATTTGGTTTTGCACATGTAGGTCCTGCTGTCAGAGGTTTTGACCCACTGTTTGACCCTTTTTGCATATGTGAAAATGAGTTGTCCATGAATATTAGTCAAGTCAAGAAACCGAGAAAGATTGTTACAATAAAGAAATTAGCCACAAAAAACAAGATATTTGTCTGCACAATGAAGAAGACATCAGTTCACTATGGGATGGTACTAACTGTTATGCCTTGTCTTTTTAATTCCCTTGTGCAATTTTAAATCTAGAGAAGATATTTATGCATATCCTTGTTTTCAGGCCTTTCCAAAGTAGTTCAGTGATGATTACCTCTCAAACCACCTGTATGGTTAGGAGGCGAGCAAGGTATTCATACAACACCCACGGTTCAATATTGAAGTGTTCCCGAAGAGGACGAATGATGGACAGGCACTGGCCTAAAGTTGCAAAGACGACCTTCAACATCAATGAAGGCTCAATATTCGCCTTTCGCTTCAGCAGTTTTCCAGATGAGATCCATCTGTCTATGTACCGTCTATGATGCTAATTTTCAAAGGTTATAGATGTTGCATGTGAAACTTGGTGTTGGTGCAGTTGTGTAATGGGGTAGCTGTGTGCCGAAGCTATATGATGTTGTACTCTGGCGTATTTCAATTATGAAATCCAGCTTCCTTAATATGAAAATGAAATATATTGTGTGCTTAATATGAAATTTCAGTTAGATTAATAAATGGATTATTAATAATAGGGAAATTAGCCTACTAATGGCCAATTAGCCTGCTAATTGGATTTTTTTATTGCAAACGGTTGTTGTGAAAACACCGTGGGCGATGACCTCAGGCAACACACACAGTTTTTAGGAATAAACCGTGTTGGATCAATGAACAATCACACACGACATCCTCTTGAAAACTGTTTGCGTTATGCCACCTTGTGCAAATGTTTACCACATAAAAGTGTGTGTGATGGACAGCCTTTGGCACAAAGTTTCTTCTATGCATCGTGTGTGATGCATTCAATAACGCAAACGATAAAATTGTTAATATCGTATGCAATGACAATGCTATCACAAACAATTTAATGGGGAAAATTGTGTGTGCTGTACTTGTGAACGGAAACGTTTTCCTTGGAGTGACTGTGTGGGATGTATATACGAACAGATACGTACTTCTTGGATTAACTGTGTGGGATGTATATACTAATGGAAACATATTCCTTGGATTGACTGTGTGGAATGTACATACAAATGGAAACATTTAGCTGGGACTAACTGTGTGGGATGTACTTATGACTGGAAACGATTTGCCTGTATAATTGTATTTTTTAGCACAACTATACGTATAACCGTATTTGATCGCTCGTCCGTCGCACAAGCCCTCATTTTGCCGAGCGTGTGTACCAGGATGGCCTATCCCCGACGGTTTCTGGGTCATGTGGGAAGGACCCTCCCCCTATCGCAGTCACTCACGTGGCGACGGTTCAAAATGCCGTCGCGGAAAGGGGTTAAAAATAGTTTTATAGCACCTCGATGTACGAGTGGTTGTTTTTTTGCCTATTCTTGGTTTTCCAAAATATTAGTACAAGTTCAAATTCCACGAAATTTTTTGGAGATTTTTTTCTGGACATGAGGGACCCTGGAAGCTTCGGGAGAGGGCCAGAAGATGAAGGAGGGGGCCACGAGGCACCAGGGCACGCTCAGGGGGGGTAGGTGCACCCTGGTGGCTTCTGGGTTCCACGAGCGTCCCTTTGACCTAATTCCGCCTCTATAAATTCTCTAAAATCGGGAAACCAACAAAGAGCCACCCGAAATACTTTTACTGCCGCAAAAAGCTTCTTTTCTCGCGACATCCCATCTGGAGGCCTTTTTCGGTACTCTGTCGGATGGGGAACCGACCACGGAGGGGCTCTATTTCAACCTTGCTACCCTTCCGATGATGTGTGAGTAGTTACCACAGACCTACGGGTCCATAGCTAATAACTAGATGGCTTCTTCTCTCTTTCATCTTCAATACAATGTTCTCCTTGATGTTGTTGGAGTTCTATTCGAGGTAATCACTTTTTGCAGTGTGTTTGTTGGGATCCGAAGAATTGTGAATTTATGATCAGATTATCCATGAATATTATTTGAGTCTTCTCTGAACTCTTTTGTGCATGATTATTATAGCTTCGTATTTCTCTCCGATTTATTGCTTTGGTTTGGCCAACTAGATTGATTTTTCTTGCAATGGGAGAGAAGCTTTGTAATGGGTTCGATCTTGCAGTAATCTATATCCTAGTGATAGAAAGGAAGAAGATATGTATTTGTATTGTTACCATTAAGGATAAAAAGATGGGGTTTATTCATGCGTGAGTTTACTTTGTCTACATCATGTCATGTTTTTTAAAGCATTACTCTGTTCTTTATGAATTGAATACTCTAGATGCATGCTGGATAGTGGTTGATGTGTGGAGTAATAGTAGTAGATGCAGGCAGGAGTCGGTCTAATTGTCTCGGAAGTGATTCCTATATACATGATCATTGCCTTGGATATCGTCATGATTATTTGCTTTTCTATCAATTGTCGAGCAGTAATTTATCTACCAATCATACACTATTTTGAAGAGAGAAGCCTCTAGTGAAAACTATGTCCCCGGGGTCTACTTATGATCATATATTAAAATCTCAAAAATACCTTTGTGCAATTTTCTTTACTTTATTTTATTTTGTGTTTTATCTATCTATCCATCACTACGAGATTTGATCCTTGCAATTAACCGCCGAGGGATTGACAACCCCTTGTTCGTGTTGGGTGCAAGTATTTGTTATTTTGTGCGTAGGTACTGCCAATGAGGTGTTTCTTGGTTCTCCTACTGGATTGATAACCTTGGTTCTTAATCGAGGGAAATACTTATCTCTACTATATCACATCATCCTATTCTCTTCGGGGAAATCCCAACGCGACTCACAAGTAGCAGCTCCCTTGACGTAAATGACAAGAAGCTCTCAATCGCCACAACACGCATCCTTTGCCTCAGGGCCGCCGGCCTCACCATCGAGACGGTAGGAGCAGATTTCCTCCGCCACCGCATCGCCCCCCTTCAGGACAAGGGAAGGCCAGCCTGGGATTACAAGAATGGAGCTAATATCATGGGGGTTAGTGCTGGGCTTGGCGCCAACTTGACAGTAATGCAACACAGAGTCCTCTGCCACCAGCTCTTTCATGCCACCAGTAAGTTCAACCTGTCGGCGAACGTAGTGCCTTCGTGCAACAATTCTGCCAAGGATGCCATTATTGCAATGATCCCTGACTGCAATGCCCACGACATCGAGGGTTCTTGGCAAGAACCGCCCAAAGGCGCGATGAGGAGATGGTTTGACACCCTGGTGGAGAAAGCCATCAAGGAGGAGACGGACCTTACCTGCAATACCACCGATGAAGAGCTGGCACATATCGCCAACAGGTTGGTGGAAGCAAGAATGGCCGGAGGCACCTGTGAACTTGATTTCATGCCAGCCGATGTGGACGAAGAAGTTGAGGATGAACCAATAGATGAGTCGCCAGAAAAGCTTGCTGGAGAACGAGGCGAAGAAAACATCGAGGGGGAAATGCACATGGAGCTCCCTATTCCGCCTGTTCCGGTAAGGAAACCTCGCGCCCTCGAAAAAGCTGTCTCTAGAGAGCTAATCCACCCTCCATCTCTAGGTGACGAAGTGGTTGACAAGTTACACTACAAAAAATACGCTTCTGTGATGATACATGTTTGTCATAGTAGGTCACGTTTTCTGTCATGCATGTACATCCATGACGATTTTATGACAGAATCAAGATAGCCATATTTGTGCCGTCGTAGAAGTGTTCCATGACATTACTGAAATTATCATCATGGAAGTGTCCACTTCCATGACGATAAATGGCGCGTCATGGAAGTGCTTTCGTCAAGGGTAACCGACACGTGGCATCCACCGTAACAGGTCGCCGTTAAGCTATCGGGTCCGGTTTTGGATCCGATAACCCGTTAACAGCCCGGACCAATGGGGATTTTCCACGTGTAAAATTCTCAATGGCCAGAGAAACCACGTGTCGGCTCACCATTGGGACAGATGTCATCCACTCATTGGACAGGAGGCGCCTATGATATGTCGACATGTTGCAGGGTCCAACAGAGGCCCATTACGGTGAAAAGGTCGGCCCGTTTGACTTGGTAAAAAGGTAGCGGGCTGGCCCATGGAAAGCCTGTTAACGGCATGTTCGTATATAGCCCATTTACGGCCCGCTAACTCACGACCCGTTATGGCTGATACGTCTCCATCGTGTCTATAGTTTTTGATGTTCCATGCCAATATTATACAACTTTCATATACTTTTGGCAACTTTTTATACTATTTTTGGGACTAACATATTCATCCAGTGCCCAGTGCCATTTCCTATTTGTTGCATGTTTTTTGTTTCGTAGAAAATCTATATCAAATGGAGTCCAAATGGGATAAAATCTTACGGAGATTTTTTTGGAATATATGTGATTTTGGGGAAGAAGAATCAACGCGAGACGATGCCTGAGGGGGCCACGAGGCAGGGGGTGTGCCCCAGGGGGTCAGGCGCGCCCTGGAACCTCGTGGCCACCCCGTAAGGTGGTTGTGCCCTTCTTTCTCTGCAAGAAAGCTAATATCCGGATAAAAACCGTGTCCAAATTTTAGCCCAGTCGGAGTTACGGATCTCCAGGAATTTAAGAAATGGTGAAAGGGCAGAATCTGGAATGCAGAAACATAGAGAGACAGATCCAATCTCGGAGGGGCTCTCACCCCTCCCATGCCATGGAGACCAAGGACCAGAGGGAAAACCCTTCTCCCATCTAGGGAGAAGGTCAAGGAAGAAGAATAAGGTGGGCTCTCTCCCCCTCTCTCCCGGTGGCGCCGGAATGCCGCCGGGGCCATCATCGCGACAACGATTTACACCAACAACTTCACCGATTTCATCACCAACTCTTCCCCCCTCTATGCAGCGGTGTAACCCCTCTTTTACCCGCTATAATCTCTACTTAAACATGGTGCTCAACGCTATATATTATTTCCCAATGATGTATGGCTATCCTATGATGTTTGAGTAGATCCGTTTTGTCCTATGGGTTAATTGATGATCGTGATTGGTTTGAGTTGCATGTTTTATTATTGGTGTTGTCCTATGGTGCTCTCTGTGTCGCGCAAGCATGAGGGATCCCCGCTGTAGGGTTTGCGATATGTTCATGATTTGCTTATGGTGGGTGGAGTGAGTGACAGAAGCACAGACCCAAGTAAGTAGGTTGTTTGCGTATGGGAATAAAGAGGACTTGATACTTTAATGCTATGGTTGGGTTTTACCTTAATGATCTTTAGTAGTTGCGGATGCTTGCTAGAGTTCCAATCATAAGTGCATATGATCCAAGAAGAGAAAGTGTGTTAGCTTATGCCTCTCCCTCAAAAATTGCAATAATGATTACCGGTCTAGTTATCGATTGCCTAGGGACAAATAACTTTCTTGTGTGACAACAAGCTCTCTACTAAAACTAACTTAGTTGTGTCTTCATCTAAACAACCCCTAATTTTTATTTACGCGCTCTTTATTATCTTGCAAACCTATCCAGCAACACCTACAAAGTACTTCTAGTTTCATACTTGTTCTAGGTAAAGCAAACGTTAAGCGTGCGTAGAGTTGTATCGGTGGTGGATAGAACTTGAGGGAATATTTGTTCTACCTTTAGATCCTCGTTGGGTTCCACAATCTTACTTATTGAAAGAGGCTACAATTGATCCCCTATACTTGTGGGTTATCAACGGCCTATCCAAATTAAGCCAGTAGCGTCATTTGGCTCGTCCAATATGATTCCAGCCTGTTATAACTTCCGTCCCATGTATGGCCCATGACGTCTTTCGGTCCATATGAGGCCCTTTGTAACTCTTGGCCCATTAACGGCCCGTGGTGAAACTGACCCGTAATTAACAATGTACCGCTTTATACCCATTAACGGACCATTATTCCATTGGGCCGTTTCCAACCCGTGTTATCTTTCAGCCTTCTCAGGGCCCATTTATTATTGGGCTCATTTCCAGCATTCGGTTACTTACGGCCCGTTATTGGCCTTTTCTGCTTGTGGGCCAAATACAACCCGTGGTTACAGCCGACCCGTTTGTGGCCGGTTAATCCGCTGGGCCATTTTTATAGCGTCATCAAATACGACCGATTAACAACAACCCATTATGGTCGGCCCATGAACGGATGATTCCAACTCTAGCCCGTTTACGGCCCATAATGCGGTTTGTTATTGGCCCATGTTTGGCCAATCGATCATACGGACCATAGAAGGCCCATAGATGCTACAACCTGTAGAAGGCCCATTTTTTCTATGGCCCGTAGAAGACCCATTGTTTCTATGACCCGTAGAAGGCCCATTGTTTCTATGGCCTGTAGGAGGCCCATGGTCACTTCAGTAAATATGTAGCCCATGGTTATTGTGGCCTGGTTTAGGAAATAGGTTATTGCAGCCACTAGCAAACCACGGAAAAAGAACTGCACTGACTACAAGCAAACAAATAAACAAGGCAACAAGGAAATAAATAAGCAAGCAACTTACACTAGGCTATCACAGCTATTACACATATTACATCCACTGGGCATCAAAGTTCGCCACCAGTGCAAATATAAGGAACAAAGCAGCATATCACATACACTGGTTGTCAAAGTTGGCGACTAGTGCAAATAAACGTCGCAGCGAAACAAGTCCAGAACTGAAACCACTTCATAAGAGCTCAAGAAACAATATCCTGGGTACCCATAATGCTGGCAAGATGCTTAGCAAGCTTATTAACTTTCTCTTGTTTGGCGCTTAAATCCTCCAGCGCTTGCTATTGCACCAGAAAGTATGCATCTGAATTCTGCAGGGACTTCCTCAGTCCTTCTGTGTCCTATCGCAGAACATCTGATTGATGTCTTTCAACTTGAAGTTGAGACTCAAGAAGTCAAACTGATTCAGGCAGCGAGTTCGAAGAGCTGGTGCGAGCAATAGTGGCCTGTAACTCAAACACTACATCAAGACAGGACTTTGGGGTTGTCTCAATGTCTTCAATATAGTTTTTATCAACTTTCTTGGAGACCAACAGGGATATCTCACTACTTGAACCTTATTTGCATTACTTCCTTTACCATTGCATAACGGGGTACTCTTCTCCAATATTTTGTCCACATTCTAAAAGAGAAACAAGCAGACACATCACAGGTTTACCATGTTGTATATGAAACTCATTTTGGTAAATCAGTTTAGTAGTAAAGTGGACAGGACAACAACATGAAACAAACATATATCTATGTACCGTGGTCATTGTATGGTCTTTATCATTCTAGTTTATGTTGCCAAATCAAGATAGAGACACAGTTCAAATAATATCTCTTTAAGACAAATCAGAATAGACAGAATATAAGTGTGGGAAACTATAGATCAGTAACAACACTTGTAATGTGCATGACATGAGAACATAACTGTTTATTCAATTGAGACTGCAATCAACATAGAGCAAGTTACAATAGAAAACCAGTTAAAGAAACAGGTTTAAAACAGACCTGTTGCGCCATTGGAGTTTCAATTCCATCCTTAAATTTTGAAAATAGTTGGTATGAGTAAATACATTGATGCACGAGCAAAGGAGTATGAACCATAGCTACAGAAGCTGACCTGAGAACAATTCTTCTTCTGCTTTAAGCATTGAGTTGGGGTTCGGAGTGGTGGTCCTCATGCTTGGGCACTGCTGTTCCCTTACTAACTGCTCGTGTTTGGGTGCTCTGTGGTGGAGACAGTGATGTGTCAACTGGAACTGGGTCACTATCTGCTGGGGTTGAGGTTAGAAGGGGTGTAGCTGGTTCCATGTCCAACTAGGTAGGGGTAGAATCTGCAAGAGTCTGGGTTATGTGTGGTGGAGCTGGTTCTTGGGCAAATATAACCATGGTTCTATCTGCATCGACTGGTAGGACTATCTTTTCTGAAGACCGTGTTGTTAGTCCCTTAGATACTGCCATCACCCTCCCCAATTCAAATGGCTCATAAACAAGAAAAGTAATTGAATGTACAGACACTGTATGATAGACAGGTGCAACGGATAGTGTCGCATAAAAGAGGGAATGAAATAATTCACATTTGTGTTGTCTAACCAAACAGGATAGCATGACACAATTTCACATATATGATGGCTAACTAAATAGGATAGCACGACACAATTTCACATATATGATGGCTAACTAAAAAGGATGGAAAGACATTGTTCAAAATATGATGAGTATGTAAACAAGATGACATGATATAACTATATAATGTGTTTATTAAATAGGTTGGCATGCCATAATTCACATACATGCCGCCTATGGAAACATGATAGTATGATATAATTCACGGATATAATGACATAATTCAAAATATGATGACTGTAAACACTAAACAGGATGAGATGATATAACTATATGATGTCTTTATTAAATGGGTTGGCATGCCATAATTCAGATAGATGTTGTCTATGTAAACATGATGGCATGATATATGATTTATATACTAAGCAAGTAAGCAAATGGCAATCACATATATGATGTCAAAACTAAGCAATGCAAGACAACATGCATGAGATGAGTAATATAACCCTGCCGAGTTTGAGCATAGACCTCAGGGGGGAAATATGACTGGTCATCTATCTCTGAATCCTCCTCTAAGGAGCTATCTGTAACCAGCAAGATGTCTGCTTCAGCAGGTAGCATTGTCTGCTCTGAATACCATGTTTTCACTCCAGATATTTCCATCACCGCTTGAAATGGCTGATGCATCGGAAGAGTAGTTGAATATACAAACATTGTTGACAAATGGAACATGTAGTACAAAAAAAGGATTACATGATATAATTCACATATATGATGATTGGCTAAACAGCATGGCATTGCATAATTCACATATATAATGCCTTGCAACAAGATAGCATTGCATAATTCACATATATAATGTCTTGCAACAAGATGCCATTGCATAATTCACATATATGGTAATGAGACACTAAACAGGTGGCATTCACACAAAGCATGTCTAAACTAAGGAAATGACATAGCAATGCAAGACACCATAGCATGATATCAGCAACGCATAACCTTCCAAGTTAGAGCATACACCTCGGGGGGGGGGATAGGACTGGTCTATCGGATTTCGGGTTCCGGCAAAACCCTTGAGGTTCAAACTCTAGGGTGCGCACGAAGATCTCTCCTCCCCCTAGCTCACGCTCTCACCACAATCTTAAAGATCAGCACGTCGAACTCGCAGAACAAAGGACATAGAGTTTATACTGGTTCGGGCCACCGATGTGGTGTAATACCCTACTCCAGTGTGGTGTAGTGGATTGCCTCGTAGGCTGAGGATGAAAAAGTACAAGGGATGAACAACCTCCTAAGGAGAGGCGTCCTCGAGCTCGGAGAGCTGGTGTGGTTGAGGATGATCTGAATGGTCTCTCCCAGCTACTGGTTTGGCTAGCCCTATTTATAGAGGCCCAGGTCCTCTTCCCAAATATTAGGCGGGAAGGGATCCCACAACGGCCAATTTGAAGGGGGACATCTAGTATAAGTTATCCTGACAAAAGGTGGTCTTAGCCTACCAAAGGCTCTGGTGGTGACGCCGTCCTGGGCTCTACAGTGACCTCTGTCCTGTCGTCCTGCTGGTCTTGGTCTTGTTGCATCGATATGGAAACCTTTGCCTGATGCCTCGGGACTCCTCGCCTGCGCTTGCCCCTTTAGCACCAAAGAGGAAACGAGGACACTGCCCGCGCTGGCGCCCGCCCAGCCTTGGTCATCATGGCTTGCGTCACAGGGACCTCGCGAGGTGCCCCCTTCCTTGATCTCTCTGCCCCCCGCGAGCCAGCCTAGTGAGGCCGCCCCGAGGAGGTCTAGTGTCATCCGCCTCACGAGGCTTGGCCCCTCGCGAGGGTCTTGAGTGTTTGTTGATGAAGATGGGCCGTACGGGGCCGCTGGTGGAGCCACGCTGTGGGCCGCATGCAGGCAAGTCTGGGGACCCCCGTTCCCAGGACGCAGATAGTAGCCCCCGGGCCCAAAGCACGCTCGGACTTGGCTTCAAGGCGAAGCCAAGGGGCAAGTGCGGAGAGCCGCGGGCCCCAACAGCCTGCGGCCTTGGTTGGCGTGTGGCGATCGATGGTACATGGGCATCTCCGCTTCCCCATGCTGCCTCGGCAGCTTCCCAACTGACAAAAGGCTGGTGCGGGCTGCATTTGCCTTCATTGCTTTCCATCGCCTTGCTCCAGATCCCCTTTCTCGCTCCTTGCTTCCAGAGACTCCAGATCCGCCCGGATCCTCCTTCAAGCCAGCCGTCAATGGCGCCCAAGAAAGCTCGGGCTACTCCCTTGTCATCTTGGTACGAGCCGGCGCTCGATGCACCGAGCGTTTCAGAGAGGAACCTTGCCGCCGTGCTCCTGATGACGGCCGAGGGTAACGAGAAGAGGAAGACTGCGCTCCGGGATGGCTCTGCCGAGGCGGAGGCCTCAGGCAGAACCTTCTACCCCTTCTTTATGAGCAGCATCGTCGTCGGGCTGGTTCCCCCTTTCTCTGACTTCTTCTACTCCGTCCTTAGCCATTACAAGATCCACGCTCTCCATCTTCACCCCAACTCCGTCCTCCTCCTGTCGATCTTCGCCTTCTACTATGAGGCGTATGTTGGAGTGATGCCGTCTGTGGCACTGCCGCGCCACTTCTTCTTCCTTCGGATCAAGGAGGGCCACTGCTTTGGGTGCATTGGCTTTGTCGCGGCCAACAAGACCAACGCCATCTGGAAGGTTGGGAAGAAGGCCAAGGGCTTCAGGGGAAAGTGGGTCTTGATGGACGCCAAGCGCGCCCACCCCCGGCTGGTGCTGCCGACGAAGATGCCTGTGTCCCAAGGGTGTCTTCGCGCGAAGCACACCGACTCCCGAGCGGCGCAGGTGTTGGAGAGGATGACCGCCGACCTAAAGCCAGGTGATTCAAGGGCGATGAAGCTGACGGGTGCCATGATCGTCCAAGAATTCATGAAGTGACACGTGGCTCCCCTCCAGTCGCGCCCACGCCCCTTGTGGAGGCTCGGGGATGGGGGCGACGGCCTCCGCCTAGGCCCGGAGGCCTTGTCTCACGCGGAGCTGGGCACGACCCTTTGCTCCTTGGTCGGGGACGAGCAGGGGTACCCATCGGACATCTTCGTTCCCTTATATCGCCGTCCGGATGGGGCGAAGGTTGCCGCCGTTCTGCCCGTTTTCGATGGGCGTGGGCTTGTGCCGCTTGCGCCTTCGAATGTCCCGGTGTTGACGACCCCGGTGGACGTGTCTTCCGACGAGTCTTGGGCGGAGGAAGAGGAGGAAGAAGAGGAGGAGGATGAGCGCGACTTGGAGGCGACCCGCGAAGGGGCGGGGGAGACCTCCCCTTTGCGCAAGGCCGACATCCTCCGCACTCTGCCTGATGAAGATGACGAGGCTGATGTCCCCGTGGAAAGGAGGAAGCTGCGCGCAGCAGGGGGCTCCACGGGGTCCAAGGTCAGTCACCGAAGGAGGTCACCGGCCGAGGTACCGACGAGGGGAAGGTCGGCGCTGATCTCCCGAGATGGCGCCCCTGTTTTGATGCTGCCTGGAGCTGCTTCCGTCCTACCTGCGACCCCTTCTTCTATGCCTGGAGCCCACGCTCCCGCGCCTCAGGCTGTGAGGCTCTAAGGTTTCCAGCTTAGGAAGCGGAGAGACTATGCCGCGGTGGACCAGTAAGTATTCTTGTCATGCCTTGTTCTTGCTTCTGCTGCTGATTCTTGACTCTTCTCCGTTGCGCAACTAGGCCGACGCCCGCGGAGAAGAAGAGGAAGGAGGACGCGGCGATACTGCTCGGGACCAAATCGCCTGCAGCGGCCGCACCCTCCTCCGCTAGGAAGGGCAGTGAGAGCGCTCGCGCTTCCCCGACCCGATCGTCCTCGCGAGACTTGGGGGAGCATCCTCCGGAGGAGGCAGCCCCCGTAGCCCCGCTGGCTTCGGATGTGCCGGCATCCGGCTCGGTTGCTGGGGTCCCCCAAGTTCAGGAGCTCCTAGCCTCTCAGGCTATGGTGACGGTGTTGTATCCTCCTCCTTCTGCCGCACTGCTGTCCCGGCCTTTCGCCTCCCCTGACATCCTGGAGCGCGCTCTCTCTGCGCTGACCCTGCCGCGAGAGGATCTTCAAGGCACCAACCGTCACCTGGCGGCCGGGCGCCTGGAGCTGATTTCTAGCTGGCTTCACTCCGATGCGTCCGTCCGGGCGGCATTGAGCTAGGTTGCGGCGGCTGAGGGAGTCCTGGATTAGGGGGTCTCCGGACAGCCGGACTATATCCTTTGGCCGGACTGTTGGACTATGAAGATACAAGATTGAAGACTTCGTCTCGTGTCCGGATGGGACTTTACTTGGCGTGGAAGGCAAGCTAGGCAATACGGATATGTATATCTCCTCCTTTGTAACCGACCTTGTGTAACCCTAGCCCCTTCTGGTGTCTATATAAACCGGAGGGTTTTAGTCCGTAGGAAAACATACAATCATACCATAGGCTAGCTTCTAGGGTTTAGCCTCTCTGATCTCTTGGTAGATCTACTCTTGTAATACTCATATCATCAAGAACAATCGAGCAGGACATAGGGTTTTACCTCCATCAAGAGGGCCCGAACCTAGGTAAACATCGTGTCCCCTGCCTCCTGTTACCATCGGCCTTAGACGCACAGTTCGGGACCCCCTACCCGAGATCCGCCGATTTTGACACCGACATTGGTGCTTTCATTGAGAGTTCCACTGTGTCGTCATCATAAGGAAGATGGCTCTCCTCGTTATCAAGGACAACATCACCTCTGGGGGAGCCCTGGCTGTAGGCCAAACTCTCCGACTAGGCGGCTTCGTCATGACCGCCTGCTCGGCCGCTGCGCCGACGATAACCTCTCGGGTCATCGAAAATAGCCTCCACATCGGCTCAAAATTTGCCGAGCAGATGGATCCAATGGAGCTCTCCTCTTTGAACGAGCTCTTGGATCGCATTGCCTCTCTAGGAGTCACGACGGACTACGATCGGATCGGGCTTAAACCCAACCAAATGGAGATTAACTCTCCGCCGGTCACCCATCAGATAGCGGTGGTGGAGGAGCAATGCAGTGATTCTCCCTCTATCCTGAGGACGAACTATGTCCGGATTTCCGAGCTCTCCGAACAGGATACTCGCTCACGGGAGGACACTACCCTAACCCTGAATCCAGAATCAGGCCGCATACCGAACCCATAGGGCAACATCCCGGAACCCGAACTTCCAAGATCGAAAACTCCCCTGCCCTGGGATCACAGATTGGATCAGGGTCTGGACTTAATTCCACCCACCCACCCAGACATAAACGATCTTTCCCACATTAGGCAAGCGCCCCAAGAGACAGTACATCACTATTGGGCCAGATTCCTCCTTGTAATGAACAAGGTCAAGGACTATCGCGAGGAAGATGCAATTTCGTTCTTTTGCAACAATTGCACGGATAAGGGAGTCCTCAACGCCATAAGTCGCCGTGACGTAGCACACTTCGCTGACTTGACGGCCATAGTACGAAAATACTGTGCGATGGAAAGTGCCTGGAAAACCCAAACACAATTTTGGGATAATCCGGCTCTGACAAAACCCCCAGTCCGAACTAAAAGGGTGCACTCTCATAAGTCGCGCGACTCAATTACAAAGAAGCATAAGCCCACCACAGGGCGTGGAACCGTATTGGAGGGATGGCTCAACGGGCCCTGCAAAATCCATAGTACAGCGGATACCATATCAACACACAGCCTTAGAGCATGTTGGGTACTCCGGTAGGTGGCCAAAAGCGGTGAGGACCTTCTCACCCAAAATACCTCAGAGCACCTTCCCACAGATGACAACACAGTATTAACGGTCTTCGAGACCTTCGCCTCATATAATAGGCGTAAACGAGCACTCCGCAGCCTTGCCGAGTCTGCCACGTGGCAGCAATAAATCCATGGAGCGACACGTCCATTACCTTCAATGCAAGTGACGAACCTAAATTCCGAACAGCCCGAGCACCAGCCGCTTTGGTCCTCGGTCCAATTGTGGACGGCTTTCGGCTCACTAAGGTGCTCATGGATGGCGGCAGCGGATTAAACCTCATTTATGAGGGAACTCTCCAGAAAATGGAAATACACAGCAACCGTATTGAGCAAAGCAGTACGACCTTCTGAGGAATCATCCCTAGTTGGGAGGCACGTTGCGCTGGGAAAATCACACTTGATGTGGTATTCGGCACTCCGGAGAATTACAGGTCCGAAGAAATAACATTCCAAGTGGCCCCGTTCAGTAGAGAATACCACGCCCTTCTAGGGCGGGAGGCATTCATGATTTTTCAAGCCATACCCCATTACGGGTGCATGAAGCTCAAAATGCTCGGACCCAAGGGAATTATCACTCTAGCTAGTGATCCGGACATAGCACTCTGCACCGAGAACAAAACAGCTGCACTAGCCCTCGAGGCATTATCCGAAGCCCTTGTGGCGGAGGAGTTAACCACGCTGCGCTCCACGGTGGACAGGGATGACTTGATACTAGACAAAAGATCCAAGTCCACCTCCTTCAAACCAGCGGACGAAATAGTTAAATTCCAAGTCCATCCAACGGACCCTACAAAAACAGCATCCATTGGGGCACAGTTAGACCCCGCTGTAGACGCCGCACTACGGGAGTTTCTACGCGAGAATTGGGACATATTCGCCTGGCATCCTTCAGACATGCCAGGCATCCCACACAGATTGGCCGAGCATAGCCTTAATATTCTAAAAGGATTCAAGCCGGTCAAGCAAACTCTTCGGCGTTTCTCTGAACCTAAGCGACAAGCCATGGGAGAGGAGCTGGCCAAGCTACTGGAAGCCGGATTCATCAAAGAAATAAAACATCCGGATTGGCTAGCAAACCTGGTGATGGTACCAAAGAAGGACAAATCCTGGCGCCTATGTGTCGACTTCAAAGACCTTAATAAGGCTTGCCCAAAGGATCCCTTCCCACTCCCTCGCATCGATCAAATCATCGACGCTACCGCAGGACACGAATCATTGTGCTTCCTCGACGCATACTCCGGTTTCCACCAGATTAAGATGGCGGAGTCTGATTAGGCCGCAACGGCATTTATAACGCCATACGGCCCCTTCTGTTTTAACACAATGCCCTTCGGGCTCAAAAACGCCGGTGCAACATATCAGCGCATGATCCAGACATGTCTCAAAAAGCAGATTGGTAAGACTGTGGAGGCATATGTAGACGATGTGGTCATTAAAACCAGACACCTCGACTCTTTAATAGACGACTTGAGGCTCACGTTCACCAATCTCCGAACATACGACATTAAGCTCAATCCGAAAAAATGCGTTTTCGGTGTTCCCCCCGAAAAGCTCCTAGGCTTCATCGTCTCCAGTAGAGGAATTGAAGCAAATCCGGCTAAAATCCAAGCTCTGTCGCAGCTGGCTATCCCAGTTGACCTCAAGCAAATCCAGAAATTGACTGGATGCTTGGCGGCTTTAAGCCGCTTTATCTCTTGATTAGGAGAAAAGGCACTTCCCCTTTACCGCCTTCTTCGGCGCACCGAGCACTTCGAGTGGACGGACGCAGCCACGGCCGGACTGGAAGAAATAAACGCCATCCTGGCCACCAACCCAATCCTGGCCGCACAAACTATTGGCGAACCAATGCTATTATATATAGCGGCAACTCACCAAGTTGTTAGCGCAGTGCTCGTCGTCGAACGAGAGATGGACAGACATAAATTCCCACTTCAAAAGCCAGTATATTATGTATCCACCATCCTCACTCCATGCAAATCATGGTACCCACATTACCAGAAGATAGCATATGCGGTATTTATGGCATCCCGGAAATTACGACACTACTTTCAAGAGTGTTCGATTACGGTGGCCTCCGAAGTACCACTCAATGACATAATAAACAACCACGATGCCACGGGCCGGATTGCCAAATGGGCATCGAGCTCCTCCCGTTCGACATAACATATAAGCCACGACGAGGCCATTAAGTCGCAAGTACTGGCCGATTTCGTAGCCGAATGGACAGAAGCCGAACTCCCTCAAGAGTACGGCACATACTCCAATTGGATCATGCACTTAGATGGCTCTAAAATGCTGGCTGGTCTGGGGGCTGGCGTCGTCTTGACGTCCCCCGCCGGAGACATGGTGCAATACGTGCTCCAAATACTATATACAGACTCCAGTAACGCAGCCGAATACGAGGCCCTATTACACGGCCTCCGGATGGCAGTCTCCATGGGCATCCAACGCCTAGAGGTGCGTGGGGACTCGAACCTCGCAATATCCCAAATAAATGGAGACTTCGATGCCAAGGATCTGAAAATGGCGGCATATCGCAACACCGTCCTCAAAATGTCAGCTCGGTTCGAGGGGCTTGAATTCCACCGTGTGGCTCGGGAAAACAACTAGGCGGCGGACATCCTAGCCCATGTCGGCGCTAAACATGACCCTGTCCCACCGAACATCTTCTTGGAAAGATTGTTCAAACCATCCGTAGTATGGGATGGGGACACCAGCAAAAATAGTCTGGACCCGGCCGCAACCCCAGATGCCGAACACTCTGACACAATCAGAGGCTCTGCCACTGAAATAACACCTTCAGCCCACGTGATAATGGCCGTCATCGCCCCGTGGACAGAACCATTCCTGGCCTACCTAACCAGACATGAATTACCCGAGGACCAAAATGAGGCCCGCTACATAGTGCGGCGATCTAAAGCCTACAAGGTCCACGAGGGAGAGCTTTACAATAAAAGCACAACCAGAGTCCTTCAAAGGTGCATCTCCGAAGAGGAAGGGCGGAAGCTTTTGGTAGAAATCCATGCCGGACTCGGTGGCCACCACGCTGCAGCCCGGGCCCTTGTAAGCAAGGCCTTCCGTACATGTTTTTATTGGCCGATGGCCCGGGCAGATGGACAGCATCTGGTACAACATTATGTCGGTTGCCAGCTTTTTGCAAACCAAAGCCACATGCCACCTGCCGCCCTCCACACAATCCCCATTACTTGGCCCTTTGTTGTCTGGGGGCTCGATATGGTTGGACCCCTCAAAGGGGAACCCATAAGAGAAAATACTTACTGGTCATGGTGGATAAATTCACCAAATGGATAGAAGCCAAACTTGTCAAAACGGCTGAATCCGGACCGGTGATAGACTTCATATCCGGGGTTGTACACCGTTATGGCGTCCCCCACAGCATCATCACTGACAACGGCACGAACTTTACAGCCGACAAGGTGAAACTTTGGTGCAGCAACATGGGCATCAAGCTCGATTATGCTTTCATCTATCATCCGCAAACTAACGGTCAAGTCGAACGAGCGAATGGTCTTATCATGAGCGGCATTAAACCCAGATTAGTCCGATCTTTAAAGGAATCAGACACTCATTGGGTAGAGGAGCTCGACTCCGTACTTTGGGGGCTGCAGACCACGCCGAATCGCACTACCGGATACACACCGTTTTTATGGTGTACGGCGCCGAGGCGGTGCTGCCTTGTGACATAATTCATGACTCACCTCGAGTGCGCATGTACGAAGAAAGAGAGGCCGAGCTCGATCGGCAGGACGGTTTGGATGCCCTGGAGGAGGAGCGCGACGTGGCAAAAGCCCGTTCCGCATTCTATTAGCAACAGGCTCGAAGGTATCAATGCAGAGAAGTGCGGGCCAAAACCTATAACATTGGCGAACTAGTTCTCCGCCTGCCAGAGAAGAAAAAGAACAAGCTCAAGCCCAAATGGGAAGGTCCCTTCATTATCGACCAGGTTCTGACCGGTGGAGCGTACCGTCTGCGGGATGCATCGAATAATCGACTCAAGCCAAACCCATGGAACACATCCAGACTCCAAAGATTCTACGCCTAGCGCCGGACTCTATGTTCATCCCCTTACCTCCGTGAATTTTTTGCACATATTTTTTTCTCTCTTTCTTTCTCTCTTTTCTCTTCAAGGCCCTAAAGGGCTACACTTGTGTCTTGGTCACACAATCTTGACACGCTAACCGCGCTTAGTATACCCGGGGGCTTCCTATACAGAAGCTTAATATAATTACCTTTCCGGGCTTTATGCCCCGCACATGTGTTATTCTTCCGCATGTACCTTTTTTCGCCATTATATGCATCGATATGACTTAAGTTTTGGCCAATCTGGGTTGCCTGGCTCTTGTATTTATACCCTACATTCCCGTTAATTCAGCTAGGGCATAAGGGGAGCACCTCTGCAATTGTTACTGCCGGGTCAGCCGGATGTGTACCTCAGACTGGGTGAAGCCGAAAGCTAGCGTTCTTAAGGGAATATTCGATCGGCGAATAAAAGATGACTTTCATTTAAATTACTACACGCCCCAGACGTTTTTAACATGCGTCTCGCAGTTTGGACATGCACATTAGGGCATGCGTAACCAGGGAAAGGAACCCTTAACGGAACTATTCTCCCTGGAAGATGTTTCTTACTATCCATGTAATATAACATAGCTAGTTGGGTACTTGTCTGTTCAAGCACTTATGACCCCTATGCCTGGTTTCCATGCATACCCCGGTTTTTATATAACTGAGTGGGTATTCGGATACACTCCGGACTATCGGGTCCGAAGGTTGAAGCGAAAAGGTCCGCCATGACAAATGATTTACAATCCGGCTAGGGACATTACATATGTCACTTGAAGTACACAGTCACTAAGACTGATGAAATTCTTCTTCTATACCATCCAACAGGCTGTCTAGCCTACAATCCTGTTGGGAATACTTTGCGGCTAATTCTACTTGATCATACACTAAACTGACAGGGATCTCTTTCCCATCGGGCCCCACAGGTCCGACCTCGGCCATATGGTTTGGGTCAGCCTTGGTATAGCGTGTCTTCACCATAGCCCAGGCTTCCCTTGCACCTTGTCGGCAGGCTGATATCTTCCATAATCGGAAGCACCGCCGTGCTCCCTTGAGCTTCTCTATAAGCTCCCCCATGCCTCCTGGCGGGGACACGGAGGGCCACAAGGCTTGGGCAATACTCTGCATCACCTGCCGAACTTGTTCGTGCAGTTGCGAGAGCTCTGGTAGAAGATCACCCAACGAACCGGGCATCTCCTCCGCGGGACGACCCGTCAGCATACCTGCAGACATAACGCTGTTAGCATGCTTCTTCGCGGAACTCCTTTAAAGATTTCATTCAAGCACTTACTAAAAATGCCGCGCTAAAGCCATTTATTCTCTTTCACGGAGTCTGCAAGCTGGGCCTGGACATCCTTCAGTTCCACGCCCAGGCGGATATTGGCATCTTGGAGATCATTTTTCTCCTGCCTGACTCACGTCAGCACGCGCTCGCCAGCATTTCACTGTCGATCATCACGTGCCGTATCCACCTCCACGGCCTCCAGATTCACTCCGGGGCCACCTGCAACATCTATTGTTAGGTGTGCATACATGCCGCATACTACCTGGTACCGATATTTTTTGCAATAGACAAAAGAGTTACCAGGGGGACCCTTTTTGGACTCCTTCAACGCGGCAACAGTGGCTTCGAGCCGGGCCTTGCACTTGTCCAACTCTTGAGACAGTTGGGAATTCTTCTCCGTAAGAACCTGCACAAATAATGATCCTTAAATCAGTTGCGTCAACTGTTTCAAGTCTCAGGGGCTACTGATGCATATGTAATCGTCAGATTTGTTTACCCGTACATCCCTTACATACTGATCCGTGGCTCTGGCTAGACCATTTTGAGCAGCACAGAGGTATGCGTCTCCAGAATTGAAGGCATCAAATGCCTCTGGAGAGAAGCAAGCGTCATGGAGTACGGCTCGGCGATGCCTATGATTCATGGCGCTCTCCACTTCTGAATTTGTAGCGGATAGTCTATCCGCATCCTCTGCAGGAGGAGCATCCAACGTCCGCCCCATGTTGGCTTCCGCCTCTATGTCCGGCCCTGGAGCCCGACTGGTGGAGGCGTGATCGACAGCCTCTCCGGATATACTCCGGCGAGCGCTTTTTCTATTGAAGAAGCATGGATGTCATTACATTTTGAGAAAGACGACAACCACGGAGCGGGGTTTTGTGTCATACCTCTGCGTCGGCGTCTCCGTCCTGACCGCCTTCCTTTTTGGCCTACCCGGCTTCGGTGCCTCTTGTTGGTGAGTTGCTGTGGGTTTGGCATGGCGTCCCGAATGCCTTCCCTGTAAAACACCATACGTGTACGGTAGGTGAAGTGTCTAAAAGGGGATCCTAGTTTTGGAGTTTGGATTTTGGTTTTTCTTACGTGCGACGCAGGGAGCAGTCCGGGATAGTCGGCCGTTATGGCCACCATGGCGTCATCGCAGCTCAATTAATAGAATTGCCTGTCTACCAGCTCCACGAATATGTCCGGGCCCTCTTTGAGTCCGGGACCGAGGGCCTGGCCAGGATCCTCTGGTTGTGGAGACGGGCTGTTGACCTCCCTTACAGCTTTTCGCAGTTCTTGCCGTACAGTGGCAAGGTGAGTACCTACGACGAAGAATGCGGGAAGAATGGGAGTAAAGAGGTATCACTCACCCAGCTTGGAGGGTTGTACATAGAGAATCCATCTCGTGGCCGGATACGGATGAACTCCTCTTCCTCTCCCTTGAACAACTCGGACAGAATTTTTGCTAAAGCGGCAGCAGAGTCCGGTCCCTTATGCCCACAACGGGTGGCATCATCTTCCCCGTTAAAACACCACAAGGGGTGCCCTCGATATTGAAGTGGCTGCACTCCCCGCATTATGCATATTGACATAACCTTGATTATTGTCAATCCTGATTGAGCCAGCGCTTTAATCCGGTTCATCAGGTAAAGGACTTCTCCGTTGTCTTCCTCCTGGGGGCTCCGTGGGCGCCAGCTTCGGCGTTTCTTCAGAGGAACATTGTCGAACTTAGGAAGACCCCGCCGAACAGGGACTGGAAGGGGGACGTCCTCCATATAAAACCACTCCGAAGGCCAGTCCTTGGACGTATTCTTCGGAGTACCAGACAGGTATCCGGTTTCGGCGATGCGCCATATTTCGGCTCCGCCCACTTGATAAAGTGACCCCTTCTGTGTGCGGGGCACATGCCAAAATAACCTTTTCCACAGCTCAAAATGAGCCTCGCAGCCCAGGAATAGCTCGCAAAGGGCAACGTAGCCGGTGATATGTAATATGGAAGCAGGGGTGAAATTATGCAGTTGGAGGCCGTAAAACTCCAGGAGCCCGCGGAGGAAGAGATGAATTGGAAATCCGAGTCCCCTTAGTAAGTAAGGAATAAGGCACACCCGCTCCCCCTTAGAGGGGCTGGGGAAGCTCTCTGCTTGTTCCCCGCCATTATAGGTGGCGAGCCTGGCTCGGACGGGGACCATATACGCTGGAGGGAGAAATCCCTGAGTCTGCAGCTCTACTAATCGATTGTGTGGGACGGAACACCTCTCCCAATCATCGGGCTTAGGGCTACGGGGGCGGGAGGAGGAGTTGCGGTGGTCGGCCATATTGGAGTGGATTTTTCCGAAGCGCGCTCCGATGGATTCTCGTTGTGGGAGGATGGTATGGATTGGATCTAAGAATCACCATCCCTTTAATAGACAATTTATTTATCTAGCTAGGGGGGCAAATGTAAAAATGCCCTGGCTCCTCGTATTCGTTCGATGCGTGGAAGATAGCCCTTATTGAGCACGGAAGCCAAGAAGTCCAACACTTATGGGGCCAGACACTACTTAATGGACATGCAAAATTTGAAGAACCCGCCTTATAATGCCGAGGACAATATTGTGCGCCGGACTCGACGTCATTGAAGCCTGGTTCGGGGGCTACTGAGGGAGTCCTGGATTAGGGGGTCTCCGGACAGCCGGACTATATCCTTTGGCCGGACTGTTGGACTATGAAGATACAAGATTGAAGACTTTGTCTCGTGTCCGGATGGGACTTTACTTGGCGTGGAAGGCAAGCTAGGCAATACGGATATGTATATCTCCTCCTTTGTAACCGACCTTGTGTAACCCTAGCCCCTTCCGGTGTCTATATAAACCGGAGGGTTTTAGTCCGTAGGAAAACATACAATCATACCATAGGCTAGCTTCTAGGGTTTAGCCTCTCTGATCTCGTGGTAGATCTACTCTTGTAATACTCATATCATCAAGAACAATCGAGCAGGACATAGGGTTTTACCTCCATCAAGAGGGCCCGAACCTAGGTAAACATCGTGTCCCCTACCTCCTGTTACCATCGGCCTTAGACGCACAGTTCGGGACCCCCTACCCGAGATCCGCCGATTTTGACACCGACAGCGGCCTCCGAGAAGGACAAGCAGGCCGTCGCCCATGCCGCGGCTGCTCGTGAGGTGGCGCTGAAGGACGTAGGGGCCGCCCAGGATCGCTGTCGGTCGCTGGAGGGCGAGCTGGAGACCATGCACAACGAGCGTGTGACTGAAGCTCGAGACCGCAAGGTGGAGGAGGAGAAGATGAAGGCCTGGGAGGACGCTGTCTGGGGTCGCGATGCCGAGCTGGAGCAGCTGGCGAAGGCACAGGCCGCGGAGCGTAGCCGGCTGGAGAAGCTAGAGCAGAAGATGATGGCGGAGAAGGCCGTGCTGGAAGTCAAGGCTAAGGGCTTGGCTGAGGACCGCGTGGCCTTCAAGTCCCTTGAGGAGAGGTCCCGCGTGGCGCTGCAGGCACTCCACGAGAAGGGCTTGGAGGAGATGGCTTGCGAGTGACGGCGACGTCCAGGAATGAGGAGATGGCTTGCTGGCGGCTCCTTTTCCTGCTTTGCTTCTGCAACATGAACTATGCCTCGTGGAGGCATTTAAACTTGCATTTGGTATTCGGAAACAATATGTCTTGTAATACTTGTTTGAAATTCCGAGATTTCCTTTTCGTTTGCTTTGGTGTTCTGCATCGGTAGGGCCAGACCCCGCGCATACCTCAGCCACCATTGGACCGTCCGGATCACCAGGACGGACCAATGATTGAGAGGCTACGTGGCCAGTTAGGCTCCTGAGTCGCGATGCTCAGGAGTCCCCCTTGATGCGCAAACAGGTCACAGAAAGGAAATGCAGGAGTAGGCCTAGTGTTCAACGTCAGCAGGGCCCGACCCCGCGCATACCTCAGCCACCATTGGAACGCCCGGATCACCAGGACGGACCAAGGAGTGAGGGGCTACGTGGCCAGTTAGGCACCTGAGTCGCGATGCTCAGGAGTCCCCCTTGATGTCCAAATGACCTTCATACCTTGGCTCTGCTTGGGAGGGCGCGCGACGCCCAGCCCCCTCGCGTGACTCTCCCGACGGGAGGTGTTGCGATGAGGCATGACATTGAGCCCGGAGGCTCCCTGAGGTTGATACGGCCATGAGGCCGCCCTCAGTTGTTTATCACCAGTGCGGAGCATAGCGCTTCCGCACTTGCACGGGCATAGCCGCTCCTCGGCAGTATCGACTGCCAGTGCGGAGCATGGTGCTTCCACTAGTGCGTGGGTGAGGGATCCCTTTGAGTGGAGCACCCGGGGCGTGTACAGCCCCGCCCTGACACGTGGCTTGCATGGCAGGGCTGGACGAGGTGTGTCTGGGCACTCGTGAGCCAGCGCGGGACTCACGAGGCCCTACCTCAAGGCGGGTTGCGCCTGGTCTTGGCTCTTGATGACTGTGGTGGTCTTGCGAGATGGTTAGGCAACCTACGCCGAGCGGATCTCCTGAGGCTATCGCATGACAAGGCCAAGCACCAATGACCCCAGGAGGTGATGTGAACGGGGCCGGCCCGCCAGACAGAGCTCAACCATTGGGTTTATCGATGCTGCAGGGACGAACCCGAGCTCAGGTGCCGTGCCTAGTCTTCTCATGCGAAGGATCCTAAAGAAAAACGATCGGCGCGCGGCTCCCATGGTGGGAGACAATCAAGCAGGTGATGACTATAAATAACTCATGCATGGGAACCAGCTAGCTTAGATGGATGCGAGAATGATACACGCCACTGGGATGGACCCGAGCAGCCTGGGGATGATGCAGACCGAGGGGCGCCCCTAGTAGGGTAAGATAAAAATGTGGAAGGATACATGCCACAGGGACAGGCCCATGCGACCTGGGAATAATGCAGCTCGAGGGGCGCTCCCAGCTGAATAAGCTTGGAAAATGTCACCTGGTTTTGTTGTCAAAGGAGTGTTGGGGTAGCTGAAGGCACGCGCTGAAGAAGTCGCTCCTCATGAGATGCCAAGACCCTGAGCCTCGGGAGGCTCTGGGGGCTCAGGTGGTTCCTTAAGGACTGTCTCCATCTCCGCCAGGACCGCGTGATGCCTGGCCTCCTGAGTTGCCAGGATGCTCCAAGGTTGCACTGGAGGGCGGCTGCCACGCTCGGCAGGCCAAACGGCATGCGAACATAGCTGTGAGGTGGACCCTCACACTGCCCAACGCGTGAAGGCCATAAGCGCTCCTGAGATGCGTCCATGTTGAGCCCTGGGATGTCGATGCAGACGCGCAGCCCACCATCCTCGCCTGGATGGGGAGTTGCATGATACGTCCATTTTGTATCATGCTTTTATATCGATATTTATTGCATTATGGGCTGTTATTACACATTATGTCACAATACTTATGCCTATTCTCTCTTATTATACAAGGTTTACATAAAGAGGGAGAATGCCGGCAACTAGGATTCTGGGCTGGAAAAGGAGCAAATATTAGAGACCTATTCTGCACAGCTCCAAAAGTCCTGAAACTTCACGGAAGACGTTTTTAGAATATATAAAAAATACTCAGTGGAAGAAGTTCACCAGGGGGGCCACACCCTGCCCACGAGGGTGGGGGGCGCGCCCTACCCCCTGGGCACGCCCCCCTACCTCGTGGGCCCCGTGGTGGCCCTCTGGTGGTCATCTTCTGCTATATGAAGTCTTTCGATGGGGGAAAAATACCAAGCCATCTTCTCGGACGAAACTCCGCCACCACGAGGCGGAACCTTGGCGGAACCAATCTAGGGCTCCGGCAGAGCTGTTCTGCCGGGGAAACATCCCTCTGGGAGGGGGAAATCATCGCCATCGTCATCAACAACGCTCCTCTCATCGGGAGAGGGCATTCTCCATCAACATCTTCATCAACACCATCTCCTCTCAAAACCCTAGTTCATCTCTTGTATCCAATTCTTGTCTTCAAGTCCGGGATTGGTGCTAGTAGGTTGCTAGTAGTGTTAATTACTCCTTGTAGTTGATGCTAGTTGGTTTAATTGGTGGAAGATAATATGTTCAGATCCTATATGCATATTAATATCCCTCTGATTATGAACATGTTTATGCTTTGTGAGTAGTTACGTTTGTTCCTGAGGACATGGGAGAAGTGTTGCTATTAGTAGTCATGTGAATTTGGTATTCGTTCGATATTTTGATGATATGTATGTTGTCTCTCCTCTAGTGGTGTTATGTGAATGTCGACTACATGACACTTCACCATTATTTGGGCCTAGAGGAAGGCATTGGGAAGTAATAGGTAGATGATGGGTTGCTACAGTGACAGAAGCTTAAACCCTAGCTTATGTGTTGCTTCGTAAGGGGCTAATTTGGATCCATATGTTTCACGCTATGTTTAGGTTTACCTTAATACTTTTGTTGTAGTTGCGGACGCTTGCAATAGAGGTTAATCATAAGTGGGATGTTTGTCCAAGTAAGGGCAGCACCCAAGCACTGGTCCACCCACATACCAAATTATCAAAGTACCGAACGCGAATCATATGCGCGTGATGAAAACTAGCTTGACGATATTCCCATGTGTCCTCGGGAGCGCTTTTCTCTATATAAGAGTTTCTCCAGGCTTGTCCTTTGCTACAAAAATGATTGGGCCACCTTGCTGCACTTTATTTAATTTTGTTACTCGTTACTCGTTACAAATTATCCTATCACAAAACTATATGTTACCACTTATTTCAGTACTTGCAGAGAATACCTTGCTGGAAACCGCTTATCATTTCCTTCTGCTCCTCATTGGGTTCGACACTCTTACTTATCGAAAGGACTACGATAGATCCCCTATAGTTGTGGGTCATCAAGACTCTTTTCTGGCACCGTTGTCGGGGAGTGAAGCGCCTTTGGTAGGTGGAATTTGGTAAGGAAAAGTTTATATAGTATGCTGAAATTTACTGTCACTTGTTATTATGGAAAGTAATCCTCTGAGGGGCTTGTTTGGGGTATCTTCACCCCGACCAGCAGAGCAAAGAGTTGCTCCTCAACCTACTCAACCTACTGAAAATGAATATGAAAATGAAAATGTCTGCTTTGAAATTCCTTCGGGTATGATAGAAAAACTGCTAGCTAATCCTTTTTTAGGAGATGGAACAAAACATCCTGATGAGCATCTGATATATGTGGATGAAGTTTGTGGATTATTTATGCTTGCAGGTGTACCCGGAGATGTTGTTTAGAAGAAGGTCTTCCCTTTATCTTTGAGGGGAGATGCATCGACATGGTATAGGCTATGTGATGATATGGGGTCTTGGAATTACAAACGATTGAAATTGGAATTTCATCAGAAGTTTTATCCTATGCATCTTGTTCATCGTGATCACAATTATATATATAATTTTTGGCCTCGCGAAGGAGAAAGCATCGTTCAAGCCTGGGGGAGGCTTAAATCAATGTTATATTCATGCCCCAATCATGAGCTCTCAAGAGAAATGATTATTCAAAAAATGTATGCTCGGCTTTCTGACAACAATCGCACCATGCTTGATACTTCTTGTGCTGGCTCTTTTATGATGAAGACTATTGAATTCAAATGGGATTTATTGGAAAGAATTAAACGCAAATCTGAAGATTGGGACCTCGACAAAGGTAAGGAGTCAGGTATGACACCTAGGTTTGATTGTGTTAAATCTTTTATGGATACTGATATTTTCCGTAAATTTAACACTAAATATGGACTTGACTCTGAGATAGTAGCTTCTTTCTGTGAATCTTTTGCTACTCATGTTGATCTCCCCGAGGAGAAGTGGTTTAAATATCATCCTCCCATAGAAGTAAAAGTAGTTGCACCTATTAAAGTTGAAGAAAAGACTATCACTTATAATGATCCTATTGTTCCTACTGCTTATGTTGAGAAACCACCTTTTCCTGTTAGGATAAAGGATCATGCTAAAGCTTCAACCGTGGTTCGTAAAAGCAATATTAAAACTTATACACCTCATGAGCAAATTAAAGTTGAACCTAATACTGCTATTGTTAAAGATCTCTTGGCTGATAATATTGATGGGCATGTTATTTATTTCTATGATGAAACTGCTAGAATTGCTAAACCTTGTGCTAAAGATAAACCTAGACCTATGGTAGGAATGCCTGTTATTTCTGTTAAAATAGGAGATCATTGTTATAATGGCTTATGTGATATGGGTGCTAGTGCTAGTTCAATACCTATTAGCCTTTATAAAGAAATCATGCATGATATTGCACCTGTTGAGTTAGAATATATTGATGTCACAATTAAACTTGCTAATAGAGATACTATTTCACCAATGGGAATTGTTAGAGATGTTGAAGTCTTGTGTGGGAAAACTAAATATCCTGCTGATTTTCTTGTTCTTGGTTCCCCACAAGATAGCTTTTGTCCCATTATTTTTGGTAGACCCTTCTTAAATACTGTTAATGCTACCATAGATTGCAAAGGGATGTTGTTACTATCGGTTTAGATGATATGACTCATGAATTTAATTTCTCTAAATTTAGTAGACAACACCATGAAGAAGAATTACCTAGTAAGGATGAAATTATTGGTCGTGCTTCTATTGCCGTACCTCCTAGTGATCCCTTAGAACAATATTTGCTAGACCATGAAAATGATATGTTTATGAATGAAAGAAGGGAAATAGATGAAGTATTCTTTAAACAGGAACCTATTCTGAAACACAATTTGCTTGTTTAAATCCTAGGAGATCCTCCTCCACCCAAGGGAGATCCCATGTTTGAGCTTAAACCGTTACCTGATACTCTTAAATATGCTTATCTTGATGAGAAAAAGATATATCCTGTTATTATTAGTGCTAACCTTTCAGAACATGAAGAAGAGAGATTATTGAAAACTCTGAAGAAGCACCGTGCTGCTATTGGGTATACTCTTGATGATCTTAAGGGCATTAGTCCCACTCTATGTCAACATAAAATTAACTTGGAAGAAGATGCTAAACTAGTTCGTGATCATCAACGACGGCTGAATCCTAAAATGAAAGAAGTGGTAAGAAAGGAAATACTAAAGCTCCTTGAGGCAGGTATAATCTATCCCGTTGCAGATAGTCAGTGGGTAAGTCCTGTCCATTGTGTCCCTAAGAAGGGAGGTATTACTGTCGTTCCTAATGATAAAGATGAATTGATTCCTCAAAGAATTATTACAGGTTATAGGATGGTAATTGATTTCCGCAAATTAAATAAGGCTACTAAAAAGGATCATTACCCCTTACCTTTTATCGATCAAATGCTAGAAAGATTATCTAAACATACACATTTTTGCTTTCTAGATGGTTATTCTAGTTTCTCTCAAATACCCGTGTCAGCTAAGGATCAATCAAAGACTACTTTCAATTGCCCTTTTGGTACTTTTGCTTATAGACGTATGCCTTTTGGTTTATGTAATGCACTTGCTACCTTTCAAAGATGCATGATGGCTATATTCTCTGACTTTTGTGAAAAGATTTGTGAGGTTTTCATGGACGATTTCTCTGTCTATGGATCTTCTTTTGATGATTGCTTAAGCAACCTTGATCGAGTTTTGCAGAGATGTGAAGAAACTAATCTTGTCTTGAATTGGGAAAAGTTCCACTTTATGGTTAATGAAGGTATTGTCTTGGGGCATAAAGTTTCTGAAAGAGGTATTGAAGTTGATAAAGCCGAGGTTGATGCTATTGAAAAGATGCCATGTCCCAAGGACATCAAAGGTATAAGAAGTTTCCTTGGTCACGCCGGTTTTTATAGGAGGTTCATTAAGGACTTCTCCAAAATTTCTTGCCCTCTTACTAATTTATTACAAAAAGATACACCATTTGTCTTTGATGATGATTGTGTAGAAGCATTTGAAATACTTAAGAAAGCATTGATCTCTGCACCTATTGTCCAGCCACCTGATTGTAATTTACCCTTTGAAATTATGTGTGATGCTAGTGATTATGCTGTAGGTGCTATTCTAGGGCAAAGAGTTGATAAGAAACTAAATGTTATTCAATATGCTAGTAAAACTCTAGACAACGCTCAGAGAAATTATGCTACTACTAAAAAGGAATTCTTAGCAATTGTATTTGCTTGTGATAAGTTCAGACCTTATATTGTTGATTCTAAAGTAACTATTCACACTGATCATGCTGCTATTAAATATCTTATGGAAAAGAAAGATGCTAAACCTAGACTTATTAGATGGGTTCTATTGCTACAAGAATTTGACTTACATATTGTTGATAGAAAGGGAGCTGAGAACCCCGTTGCAGACAACTTGTCCAGGTTAGAAAATGTGCTTGATGACCCACTACCTATTGATAATAGCTTTCCTGATGAGCAATTAAATGTTATAAATGCTTCTCATACTGCTCCATTGTATGCTGATTATGCTAATTACATTGTTGCTAAGTTTATACCACCTAGTTTCACATACCAACAAAAGAAAAAGTTCTTCTATGATTTGAGGCATTACTTTTGGGATGACCCACATCTTTATAAAGAAGGAGTAGATGGTATTATTAGATGTTGTGTACCTGAGCATGAACAAGAACAGATCCTACGCAAGTGTCACTCCGAAGCTTATGGAGGACAGCATGCTGGAGATAGGACTGCACATAAGGTATTGCAATTTGGTTTTTATTGGCCTACTCTCTTCAAGGATGCCTGTAAGTTTGTCTTATCTTGTGATGAATGTCAAAGAATTGGTAATATTAGTAGACGTCAAGAAAAGCCTATGAACTATTCACTCGTTATTGAACCATTTGATGTTTGGGGCTTTGACTATATGGGACCCTTTCCCTCCTCTAATGGATATACACATATTTTAGTTGCTGATGATTAAGTTACTAAGTGGGTAGAAGCTATTCCAACTAGTAGTGCTGATCATAACACTTCTATTAAAATGCTTAAAGAAGTTATTTTTCCAAGGTTTGGAGTCCCTAGATATTTAATGACCGATGGTGGTTCACATTTTATTTATGGTGCTTTCCGTAAAATGCTTGCTAAATATGATGTTAATCATAGAATTGCATCTCCTTATCACCCACAGTCTAGTGGTAAGTACAATTGAGTAATAGAGAACTCAAATTAATTTTGCAAAAGACTGTTAATAGATCTAGAAAGAATTGGTCCAAGAAACTTGATGATGCATTATGGGCCTATAGAACTACATATAAAAATCCTATGGGTATGTCCCCGTATAAAATGGTTTATGGAAAAGCATGTCACTTACCTCTCGAGTTAGAACACAAGGCATATTGGGCTATTATAGAACTCAACTATGATTTTAAACTTGCCGGTGAGAAGAGGTTATTTGATATTAGCTCACTCGATGAATGGAGAACCCAAGCCTACGAAAATGCCAAGTTGTTTAAAGAAAAAGTTAAAAGATGGCATGATAAAAGGATACACAAGCATGAGTTTAATGTAGGTGATTATGTATTGCTATACAACTTTCGTTTAAGATTTTTGCAGGAAAACTTCTCTCTAAATGGGAAGGTCCTTACATTATCGAGGAGGTCTATCGTTCCGGTGCCATAAAAATCAACAACTTCGAAGGCACAAATCCGAAGGTGGTGAACGGTCAAAGAATCAAACATTATATCTCAGGTAATCCCATAAATGTTGAAACCAATGTTATTGAAACCATAACCCCGGAGGAGTACATAAGGGACACTTTCCAGAACGTTTTAGATTCCGAAAAGGAATAGGTATGTGGTACGCTAAGTAAACCGACTACAAAACAGTTTTTAAGGCAATATTTCTCCGTTTTGGAATATTTAGAAAAATAGAAAAATAAGAAGCAGTCCGGGAAGACCACGAGGGTGGAGGGCCCGCCCCCTACCTCGTGGGCACCTCGTGTGCTCTCCGGACTCCGTTTTCGTACACGACATGTATTTTGGTCGGTAAAAATTCATTATATAATCTACCGGGGGTTTTGACTCCCGTATCATGCAATTATCCCATGTTTGTGTTTCGAGCTGTTGTTGCTGCAGATTAGAGCAGGATGTCTTCGCAAGAGTCAATCGGGGAGAGTCGGGTGTCTCATCCGGCACCGAGATCGACGACAAACAACCATGTTGACCCCTTCAGGCCAGCAATGGAGGAAGAGATGGAGGCTGATTTGAAGAGGATGGATGCCAAGGAAGAGGATCAAGAAGTCACTTCACACCTCCAAGCTGGATTCACAATGGGAGAACTGCAGAGCTCGGCTATTCCAAACTCGGCTATCCCTTCCAATGTTAGATTTCTTTCTTATGAAAATATGAAAAAGAGTGTCACTGGTTCTCCCGCAGCTATGCAGCACCCTTGGGTGCAGGGAGCTTTGGCTGTTACAGGAAAACTCCGAAAGGAAATAATGGACCTCAAGCAACAAGTCAACAAGCTTGAGGAGGAGAATCGTATCTTGAGGGGCATCATCGCCAAGAACATCACATCACCATCCCCGAAAAGAGAGACATAATCACATGGGTATGGGCACTCCCCTTGGAAACTGCCAAGCTTGGGGGAGTGCCCCAATATCGTATCACCATCACTTTTATCTTTACTGTTTTTCTTAGTTCGATCCTTTTGGTAATATCTTGATCTAGTAGAATAAAAGTTCTTAGTATGATCTATTTGTGAGTTTGGCTTTATTATCCTTCTATGTAATCGAGTCCGTGAGCTATATAATAAATATTAGTGTTGAGTCAAGGGCTTGATTATTTTGCCATGATCCTAAGTGAATAAAAGAAAAGAGAAAGAATAAAAAGAAACAAAGAGATCATGTGGATCTTATGGAGAGTAATGAGCTCACATAGAAAAAGTATGATGAATAAAAGTTGTTGAGAGTTGACAAACATAGTTTTGGTCATCGTTGCAATTAATAGGAAGTAATAAAGAAAGAGAGGTCTTCACATATAAATATACTATCTTGGACATCTTTTATGATTGTGAGCACTCATTAAAATATGACATGCTAAAGAGTTGACGTTGGACAAGGAAGACAATGTAATGGGTTATGTTTTCTTACATCTGAGATAAATTATATTTTCTTGGATCCTCCAACATGTTGAGCTTGCCTTTCCCCCTCATGCTAGCCAACTTCACTGCACCAAGTAGAGATACTACTTGTGCTTCCAAATACCCTTAAACCAGTTTTGCCATAAGAGTCCACCATACCTACCTATGGATTGAGTAAGATCCTCCAAGTAAGTTGTCATTGGTGCAAGAAATAAAAATTGCCCTCTAAATATGTATGACTTATTAGTGTGGGAGAAAATAAGCTTTATACGATCGTGTGATATGGAAGAAATAAAAGTGATAGACTGCATAATAAAGGTCCATATCACAAGTAGCAATATAAAGTGACGTTCTTTCGCATTAAGATTTTGTGCATCCAACCATAAAAGCGCATGACAACCTCTGCTTCCCTTTGTGAAGGGCCTATCTTTTACTTTTATTTGCTACCTTGCATAAGAGTCATGGTGATCTTCACCCTTCCTTTTTTACATTTTATCTTTTGGCAAGCACGGTGTGTTGGAGAGTTCCTGGTATATATGGCTAATTGGATGTGATTTTTCATGAACTATTATTGTTGACTTTACCCTTGAGGTAAAACGTTGGGAGGAAAAACTATAAGCCCCTATCTTTCTCTGTGTCCGATTAAAACTCCATACCCATAAGTATTGCGTGAGTGTCAGCAATGGTGAAAGATTATATGATAGTTGAGTATGTGGACTTGCTGAAAAGCTCTTATATATTAACTCTTTCCTATGTTATGATAAATTGCAATTGCTCCAATGACCGAGATTATAGTTTGTTAGTTTTCAATGAAGTTTACGATTCATACTTGAAATTGTGATTGAATTATTACTCTAGCATAAGAGATCATATGACAAGAATTATATAAGTTGCTGTTCTAAGAATGATCATGATGCCCTCATGTCCGTATTTTATTTTTATCGACACCTCTATCTCTAAACATGTGGACATATTTTTCGATTTCGGCTTTCGCTTGAGGAAAAGCGAGGCCTAAGCTTGGGGGATTTGATACGTCCATTTTGCATCATGCTTTTATATCGATATTTATTGCATTATGGGATGTTATTACACATTATGTCACAATACTTATGCCTATTCTCTCTTATTTTACAAGGTTTACATAAAGAGGGAGAATGCCGGCAACTGTGATTCTGGGCTGGAAAAGGAGCAAATATTAGAGACCTATTCTGCACAGCTCCAAAAGTCCTGAAACTTCACAGAAGACGTTTTCAGAATATATAAAAAATACTCAACGGAAGAATTTCACCAGGGGGGCCACACCCTGCCCACGAGGGTGGGGGCGCGCCCTACCCCCTGGGCGCGCCCCCTACCTTGTGGGCCCCCTGGTGACCCTCCGGTGGCCATCTTCTGCTATATGAAGTCTTTCGATGGGAAAAAAATACCAAGCCATCTTCTCGGACGAAACTCCGCCGCCACGAGGCGGAACCTTGGCGGAACCAATCTAGGGCTCCGGCAGAGCTGTTCTGCCGGGGAAACTTCCCTCCGGGAGGGGGAAATCATCGCCATCGTCATCACCAATGCTCCTCTCATCGGGAGAGGGCAATCTCCATCAAAATCTTCATCAACACCATCTCCTCTCAAAACCCTAGTTCATCTCTTGTATCCAATTCTTGTCTTCAAGTCCGGGATTGGTGCTAGTAGGTTGCTAGTAGTGTTAATTACTCCTTGTAGTTGATGCTAGTTGGTTTAATTGGTGGAAGATCATATGTTCAGATCCTATATGCATATTAATATCCCTCTGATTATGAACATGTTTATGCTTTGTGAGTAGTTACGTTTGTTCCTTAGGACATGGGAGAAGTCTTGCTATTAGTAGTCATGTGAATTTGGTATTCGTTTGATATTTTGATGAGATGTATGTTGTCTCTCCTCTAGTGGTGTTATGTGAACGTCGACTACATGACACTTCACCATTATTTGGTCCTAGAGGAAGGCATTGGGAAGTAATAAGTAGATGATGGGTTGCTAGAGTGACAGAAGCTTAAACCCTAGTTTATGCGTTGCTTCGTAAGGGGCTGATTTGGATCCATATGTTTCATGCTATGGTTAGGTTTACCTTAATACTTTTGTTGTAGTTGCGGATGCTTGCAATAGAGGTTAATCATAAGTGGGATCTCTGTCCAAGTAAGGGCAGCACCCAAGCACTGGTCCACCCACATACCAAATTATCAAAGTACCGAACGTGAATCATATGAGCGTGATGAAAACTAGCTTGACAATATTCCCATGTGTCCTCGGGAGCTCTTTTATCTATATAAGAGTTTGTCCAGGCTTGTCCTTTGCTACAAAAAGGATTGGGCCACCTTGCTGCACTTTATTTACTTTTGTTACTTGTTACTCGTTACAAATTATCCTATCACAAAACTATCTGTTACCACTTATTTCATTACTTGCAGAGAATACCTTGCTGGAAACCGCTTATCATTTCCTTCTGCTCCTCGTTGGGTTCGACACTCTTACTTATCGAAAGGACTACGATAGATCCCCTATACTTGTGGGTCATCATTGCACCAGGTGGGCGGCGGTCGCAGCACATAGCCCTTGCTTCTTGAAGCTCCTAGCTGGCCTTGACGATGAACTCCTGAGCGCCGGGCGCTCCTAGCCCGGTGCCTTCCTGAGGGAAATGTGCCGCAAAGAACGCCTCCACGTGGTGCCCGAGCGCTTCCCTCGTGATGTTGGCCAAGTCTAAGGCCCTCCAGAAGAGAGCCCCCAAGCCTCGCCCGAGGAGGGCGCCGGGCACACCTTCCTATGCGAGGGAGGGAGGCGCCCTAGATGCGGGCGCTGATCCTGAGGTGGCGCCGCTGAAGGTGTCGCTCTCTTGAGGCCCTGCGCGGAGTAGCTGCTTCTTCTTCTTAGGGATGGCCTCAAGAGGGTACTGTTGGAAATATGCCCTATAGGCAATAATAAATTGATTATTATTATATTTCCTTGTTCATGATAATCGTTTATTATCCATGCTAGAATTGTATTGATAGGAAACTCAGATACATGTGTGGATACATAGACAACACCATGTCCCTAGTAAGCCTCTAGTTGACTAGCTCGTTGATCAATAGATGGTTACGGTTTCCTAACCATGGACATTGGATGTCGTTGATGATGGGATCACAATCATTAGGAGAATGATGTGATGGACAAGACCCAATCCTAAGCCTAGCACATAGATCGTGTAGTTCGTTTGCTAAAGCTTTTCTAATGTCAAGTATCATTTCCTTAGACCATGAGATTGTGCAACTCCCGGATACCGTAGGAATACTTTGGATGTGCCAAACGTCACAACGTAACTGGGTGGCTATAAAGGTGCACTACGGGTATCTCCGAAAGTGTCTGTTGAGTTGGCACGAATCGAGACTGGGATTTGTCACTCCGTGTAAACGGAGAGGTATCTCTGGGCCCACTCGGTAGGACATCATCATAATGTGCACAATGTGACCAAGGAGTTGATCACGGGATGATGTGTTATGGAACGAGTAAAGAGACTTGCCAGTAACGAGATTGAACAAGGTATCGGGATACCGATGATCGAATCTCGGGCAAGTATCGTACCGCTAGACAAAGGGAATTGTATACGGGATTGATCGAATCCTCGACATCGTGGTTCATCCGATGAGATCATCGTGGAACATGTGGGAACCAACATGGGTATCCAGATCCCGCTGTTGGTTATTGACCGGAGAACGTCTCGGTCATGTCTGCATGGTTCCCGAACCCGTAGGGTCTACACACTTAAGGTTCGATGACGCTAGGGTTATAAAGGAAGTTTGTATATGGTTACCGAATGTTGTTCGGAGTCCCAGATGAGATCCCGGACGTCACGAGGAGTTCCGGAATGGTCCGGAGGTAAAGAATAATATATAGGAAGTGAGGTTTTGACCACCGGAAGTGTTTCGGGCGTCACCGGGACCACCGGAGGGTTCCGGGGGTTCCACCGGGAGGGGCCACCAGCCCCGGAGGCTTGCATGGGCCAAGAGTGGGAAGGGACCAGCCCTTGAGTGGGCTGGTGCACCTCCCACAAGGCCAAAGGCGCAGCTAGGAGGAGAAGGGGGAAACCCTAGGCGCAGATGGGCCTAAGGCCCACCCTAGGGCGCGCCCCCCTCTCCCCCTCTTGGCCGCCCCCTCCATCCCATCTAGGGCTGCCGCCCCCTAGGGGTGTGAACCCTAGAGGGGGCACACCCTCCTCCCCTCCTCCTATAAATAGTGGAGGTTTTGGGCTGCCCAACATACGATTTGATCTCTCCCTGGCGCAGCCCTACCCCTTTCCCTCCTCCTCTCACGCGGTGCTTGGCGAAGCCCTGCAGGATAGCCATGCTCCTCCACCACCACCACGCCGTTGTGCTGCTACTGGATGGAGTCTTCCCCAACCTCTCCTTCTCCCCTTGCTGGATCAAGGCGTAGGAGACGTCACCGGGCTGTACGTGTGTTGAACACAGAGGTGCCGTCCGTTCGGCACTAGGATCATCGGTGATTTGGATCACGACGAGTACGACTCCATCAACCCTATTCTCTTGAATGCTTCCGCGTAGCGATCTACAAGGGTATGTAGATGCACTCTCCTTCCCTTCGTTGCTGGTTTCTCCATAGATAGATCTTGGTGACACGTAGGAAAATTTTGAATTTCTGCTACGTTCCCCAACAGGTACTTCGTGCCCTCGCTGTGAGGGTCTTCGATTGTAACACCCACAATGCGGCTATATCTCCCACGTGTTTGGGCACGACTTAGAGGCATAGCCGCATGGCAGGCATGTCGCAAGAGGGGTAATCTTTACACATCCCATGTACTGAATAAGAAAGGGATAAAGAGTTGGCTTACAATCGCCACTTCACACAATACATAAATATATCATACATCATCTAAGGTACAATCAAAGGTCCGACTACGGAACCAAAATAAAGAAGACAACCCCAAATGCTATATCCCCGATTGTCCCAACCGGGCTCCACTACTGATCAACCGGAAAAGACACAAAACAACGATCAAGATCTTCATCGAGCTCCCACTTGAGCTGGGTTGTGTCACCTCAACTGGTATCAACGGTACCTGCAACTGTTTGGAAGTATCTGTGAGTCACGGGGACTCAGCAATCTCACATCCGCGAGATCAAGACTATTTAAGCTGATGGGTAGGATATGGTAATGAGGTGGAGCTGCAGCAAGCACTAAGCATATATGGTGGCTAACATACGCAAATAAGAGCGAGAAGAGAAGCAACGCATCGGTCGAGAAGCTAGAAGTGATCAAGAAGTGATCCTGAAACTACTTATGTTCAAACATAACACAAGACCGTGTTCACTTCCCGGACTCCGCCGAGAAGAGACCATCACGGCTACACACGCGGTTGATGCATTTTGATTAAGTTAAGTGTCAAGTTCTCTACAACTGGATATTAACAAATTCCCATCTACCACATAACCGCGGGCACGGCTTTTGAAAGTTCAAACCCTGCAGGGGTGTCCCAACTTAGCACATCACAAGCTCTCATGGTCAACGAAGGATATTCCTTCTCCCGGGAAGACCCGATCAGTCTCGGAATCCGGGTTACAAGACATTTCGACAATGGTAAAACAAGACCAGCAAAGCCGCCCGATGTGCCGACAAATCCCGATAGGAGTTGCACGTATCTCGTTCTCAGGGCACACCAGATGGGCAAGGCATCGGGTTGGCATAGACCCTGGTTGCCCAGGGGGGCCCGGACATCGCCCAGTTTGGACCAACACTCGGAGGAGCACTGGTCCGGGGGTTTAAAATAAAGATGACCCTTGAGTCTGTAGAACCCAAGGGAAAAAGGCTTAGATGGCAAATGTTAAAACCAAGGTTGGGCCTTGGTGGAGGAGTTTTATTCAAAGAGAACTGTCAAGGGGTTCCCATAACACCCAACCGCGTAAGGAATGCAAAATCAGGAACATCACACCGGTATGATGGAAACTAGGGTGGCAAGAGTGGAACAAAACACCAGGCCTAAGGCCGAGCCTTCCACCCTTTATCAAGTATATAGATGCATTAAATAATTAAATAAGAGATATTGTGATATCCCAACATATCCATGTTCCAACATGGAACCAGCTTCAACTTCACCTGCAACTAGTAACGCTATAAGAGGGGCTGAGCAAAAGCGGTAACATAGCCAAACAACGGTTTGCTAGGATGGTTGAAAAAGGTTAGAGGCTATCATGGCAATTTGGGAGGCTTGATAAACAAGTGGTAGGTAGCGCGACATAGCGATAGAGCGAACAACTAGCAAGCAAAGATAGAAGTGATTTCGAGGGTATGGTCATCTTGCCTGAAATCCCGCAAGGAAGAAGAACGAGTCCAAGAAGAAGACAAACGGACGTAGTCGAACGAATCCTCACAACTCCGGAACAGAACCGAAGCTAACGAGAGAAGCAACCCGGAAAGAAGCTAGTAACATAGTAAACAACCATCACATAAACATGGCATGATGCACAATTAAGTATGGTGCATGTCCGGTTTAAATATGCATGGCATGGCAAAGTGCACAAACAAAACTACAAGTTAAGTGGAGCCCAATATGCAACGAGTTGCATATTGATGGAACACCACATTCAAGTTATTTAGTTCGATCTCGTTTATGTACCCAACAATTTTAAATGTTGTTAAACATGGCAAGAGGTGGGGCAAAAGTAAACTACACATCTCAGCAATTTAAATGGGGCCGGAAACATCAAACAACTATTCCGGTAAAACCCCATATGCATTTAGCAATTTAATGCAAACAACAATTTTAAACATTTTAAATGTTATTATCATGATGCGAAAGACGTGTGGAAGTTTTATGCAATTTTTGTTAAAAGTTGACATGAACATGATATGAAGCATTTGGTTGCCATGACGGAATGAAAGGGGTGCCATGGCGGCGATAACGAAAATGATGCCAAGGCAACATTCTGGGTTCCGGTAACTCGTTGGAGTACCAGTGCAAAAGAGCAAGTGTGCGGAGCGAGTCACGCAAGGATGGTGGGGATGATCCCGGATTCCGGGTTCCCTCGAGTCGACGGCAAGGCAACGAGGAACTCCCAAAGAACAACTAGGACATAGTGCAACCACGATCATCTCATACATCACATGCATTCGTTCACGGCGGTCGTCTCGGGGTTATACCTTCAAGGCATGACTTTTCGGAACGGATCAAGTTCATAGTGGAAGTAGACGTTCTTGCGACGGTAGTCGTTCTTGTTCTTAGTAGCACAAGCTTTCGTAGATGTTCGGGGTCACGACGAGGAAATTGACGTTCACGGAGTCTTCGAGGGTCCATGGTAGTGGTACACACGACATCGGGGCACTTGTCGGTCTGGTCTTGGCGGTGTAGATGTACACATTCTTGTGGTACTTGTCGTTCCACGGGATCTTCGAGAGTTGACGTTAGTGATACACACGAAGGTAGCCGAACTTGACGTATCCGAGCGCTCCGGGCGTTGTGGTACTTGTCGAAATCCACATCGGATGTAGTTGAACATTTTGAAATGGAACTTGGCGCGTCCAAAATCTGCGGGCGTCGGTGTCCAACAAGACAAATCGAACCGACTGCAATCGAAGGCAGCAGGGCTTGCAGTTGTTGTGCTCGCGGAAGAAGATGCCAGGGAAGTCAACGCGGGGCTGGGCATGGCCTGAAGCAGAAGAGGCCGCGATGTGGTCCCTCATATGAGATGATGAGGGTGACGCAAAGCGGCTGGCGCACGGAGCATGGACGCAGTGAGGACGAGGGCTGTCGCTGCTGCCCCATGGCTGGCGGGGCACCTGGACGAGGAGGAGGCTGCGACCTCGGTGACGAAGCCTTGCTGGTGGTCGTCCCGTGATGGAGGTTGGGCGCGCGGAGGCGCGACAGAGGGTTGCGGGGTGGAGCAAGAGCTCTCCTGCATGACCTACAACCCTCGCTTCTAGGCACCGGCTCGCCGATGACGAGGAAGAAGCAGGTGCGGCAGAACGGAGCCAAGCAGAGGACGGGGAGGCCGGCTAGGCTTCATGAAGGTTCGGGCATGGGGACGGAGGCCAGGGCCGTGGTCGGTGGAGGAAGGAAAAGCGGTGCGACGGCGAAGGGCATGGCTCCGGCAGAGCTGCTCATTGGCGGCGGCCGGAGGCAGAGGTGGGGAGGCAGCGATCCAGTGATGCGGTGCAGGAGAGGGAGGCGCGAGGAAGGATGGGCCGGCACGGGACATAGGAGGAAAGAGGCAAGGGAGCGAGGGAATCGGGCGTGGGGCTCTTGCGGTGCCCTTCCCTCGATGTGTGTCTGGCGGCGCCAGGAGGAAGGATGGGTTCGAGAGGGGGAGGTGCGCGTGGGGATTGGGCTAGGTTTAGGAGGGAGTGGGGCGGGTGGGCCTTAGGAGAGGGATGGGCTGGCGCTGGAGTTGGGCCTAGGGAGGCCAGCTGGACTAGCTCTCTTCCCCCTCTTAACTCTGATTTACCTTTTCTCTTTTCTATTTATTGCATAACAGAAATAGAAAGAAAGTACAGAGGGTTTGGAATGGATGTGAGGAGAGAGGGACATATTTCTGGAAATCATGAAATATGACTGATTTAATAAAAGTGGTTTGGGAATTTTTAAGGACATAAAAATAATTCAAGTTTGAATTAGAATTCAAACTTGAACCATTTTTGAACCCAACTAAAACAACTTCAAATGATCCGAAAATTTGACAGAGGGGTTAACGGAAAGGTGTAAGGTTTATAGGAAAAGAATGAACATTTATGGACGACGGAAAATGGCACTTGCAAAAAAAGAAAGGAATAAGAAGGAAGAAGGCGGTGAAGATACATGGGTAGATTTGAGAGAGATGGGAAGGGGTTGATACAAACGACAAGAATAGAGCAAGACAACATCATGACGAAAGCAGTGCACATGGTGATTATGATGGAATGCAAAATGGCAAGAGGCATGATGCAATGCAAACAATCATGACATGGCAAGATGCAACACGCAAGCAAAACACATGACAACAACGAAAAACATTGAAGCCGTCTGGAGCGGCGGTCTCGGGGTGTTACAACACTCCACCACTGCAAGAGGATCTCGTCCCGAGATCTGAGGATGGCACCGGAGAGAAATGGAAGGGGAAGAGGTAAAATAAGTTGCTTCTTGGACAAACGAGTGAAACCACGAACCTTGATAGGTTGAAAAAATTGAAAGAAAGAATACAACGAAGATGAACAAAGTTGAAAGCACTCCGTTAGAAAAGAGGAACAAGGAACCTTGCTAGAGCCTTATAGGTTGAAAGACATAAGAAAAAGGTTGCCATGGACAGGAAGTACATGCAAGCACTCCGGATGAAACGAGATGTACAAGGAATGATAAAGATCAATTACGACAACACTCCGATTAGAAAAGGAAGGCATAGAATATGAACTTGACGAGATGAGAGGATACTTGATGAAATCCACAACACACTGCCTCCGGAACTATTGAAAGAATGGCACAAGGGGTAAGAAAGGTTTTAGACATCACTCCGGTTGAGAAGGGAGGCAAAACTTAACAGAATAGGAAGAACTTGAAAAGAGGGCACGACACTTTGATTGAATGGATAAGCACAAAAAGAACATGGTCCTCACAAACTGAGATGATGAGTGAAGAGAGCAACATCACAATGCCTCCAGAAGGAAGAATAGAAGATATATCATTGGAATAACAAAATTGAGAAGAAAAATGACAACTTCTGCCACAAATGAGCTTGGAAAGCACCCTTCGAAGAAGGTTAAAACGGAGCTGTTGGAAAACCAACAATAAAACGAAAATGCTTGTAGTGGGCTTATGGAAAACATCTCAAAACTGAGGTGAAATTCTGCCACCGAAAGCAATGATTGATCAGGAACAAAGAAGAGATGAAAAACTTCTTCCACCAAGATGATAGAGAGATAACTTGAATCATTGATAAGCACCACGATAGCAACATTCCTTAGGGAAGGCTTTAGGTGAAATATGACACAAGATAACTCCAACGAAGAGATTAATGGATTTAAAATACCTCATTCTTGATAACTTGTGAAACATGAAACACGAAGGGAAATTATCAAGAATGACATAACACCACCTCAAAAGATAAGGGGGAAGGGATAGAAATTTTAAATGCAACATGAAGAATACTTGAGCTCCTCTGAAAAGAATCTCGATGAACACTTCGAGAAGGAATTAAATCCTTGATGAACCATCATATAGCGCCTCCATGAAGAACTCCGGTAAAAAAAGATAATGAAAAGAAAGAGAAATTGAAAACACGAGGTGAAGACTTGCAATGATTTAGATGGATCTTCGCGACGAGATAAAGCAGAAAAACTTGGAACTCCGGAAAAGAAAGATGAACAAATGAAATCAAGAATTTTGATGAACCTCCTGAATAAGGAATTGAATTCACTCGATGAAACAAGAATAAGAATTACATTATGTTTATCCTTCACCAATTTAAATTGATGACAAGCAACGGATTTGGCATACCACTTATTCTCGTAGAAAGGATTAAGATAGATATGGCGCAAACACCGGTAGGATTTAACCAACGAATAAATTGATATGATAACGAAGGAAGAGAAGTCTTGAATGAACCACCGTAAGGATTGAAAATAAACGAAGAAAATATAAAGAAACACCAGGAAGAATTAGAGAACGAAGATACTTGAGAGAATTTCGATACAAGTGAATGAAGAGATCCCGAGCTGATTAGAGAATATTTGAATGATGCACCGAAAGAATTCAAGAACTAGAGCTGAAAGCTGGAATGAATAATTCTAAGATGATGGGCTCCGGAGAATCAAACTGAAAAGATTCATGAATTGCTCCGAAAGGGTGAAAAGAATTTTCACAATCGGAAACAATTATGAGAGGATGGCATGAAGCTAGAACCATGAATCTTCACGAGAATAGATATGATTGAAGAGAAACTCTTCCTCGGTCTTCAAAATCCAAGACTGACGACAAGAAACACCACCATGAATTGTTGAGACACTCCGGAATGAAGAATAGAAAGGTTGAACCAATGATGAAAAGAATTAGAAAGATCTTGGATAAAGACATTTGACTGATGACAATTCATTCTTACATCAAACTTGGAACAAAATTTGAGAGTAACTCCAGAAAGATTAGAAGAGTCAGGTAAGATCCTGGGAAAAGACATGTGGGTTAGGGCCCACTCAAGAGAAACACCGTTGAACGATTGCTTAGGAAGAGATAATGCACTGGTTGATTTAATTGGCTTGAATAAGGTAAGACCTCGAAATAGCTTGAAAGGATTACGAATAGAAACTTGAATCTTCTGGGATATCTTCAGCACTCCGGAACAATTGAATAGCGAGAAGTGAATGATTAAGAGGTGCATCGGCATGAGAAAACATTTGAAACGAGGAAAAGATATGATCAACAAAGCTTGAATTGAATCCACCGGAGAAGAAAACGAGTGAAGAGTGACGAACTTGAAGCTCCCTTAGCATCTTCATAAGAAACACCGGGTAAAACATTGAAAGAAAAGACTGAAGAGACTTCCCATCGATAAAAGGATACTTGAATAAGGAATCTTAGTCCTTAAAAAAAAAAAAAAGGGGGGGGGGGGGGGAAAAACAAAGACAACTTGGACAAATGGAAAGGATACCGTTGAGAAAACTTAGAGTTGATCTTGTCGATGTTGAAAATGATCAGATCCACTTGAAGGGAAGCACGTCGGTTGAAAAGGATTGACATGACAATCTCGATTATCATGAAGGATTAGTATTCACATAGAAGTGTGAGAACACCACTTATGAAAGGTATGGAATCAACACTTGACTTCGAAGCAACTCGAATACCAAAAACCAAAACAAAACAAAGGATTTGGCTTGCAGAATAAGCCGGAACAAACATATGATAGATCCCATATCGTATCATGTGTCTGTTGGAATGATATTCTAGGAGGTACTTGAATTCCCACTTATAAACTCCTGAAACTTTCTGGTTATGCAATCAGGTGTTGGGGATACAGGGGAAGCATAATATCTCACCCAAACTAACAATACCTACATCCAGCTGTATCCATCCTTCAACACATAACAAAGAAACCTTCGGAAATCATGTATCTCAACCTTCGAAAAGCATCTGTTATACGAGTTATGGCAATACTCCCGAACTCCCGCCCCAGTACTGGGTGGCGTCGAGGTTATCTCACCAACACCTGCATAAAAGAGGCTTTCAATGTCGGCGAAACTCAGGTATTCCAGAATTGCAACGATAAATTGTGACGACAACACCTCAGAGCTCAACTCCCCGGGACACTGCCACAACCCCTAAATGTCAGGAGGCACCAAGAACAATGTTCTCATCACAAAACCATCGGAACAATTCCAAGATACCCACGTGATTCTAATTTTTTTCGTGAAATTTGAGGTGAGAAGAGTCAAAAATCTACGTCAGGAGGCCTCACCAGAGCGACGAAGGGACTGAGGAGTAAAAAGAATCCTACTCTCCGATATATATAATCCTAAGACTCAAAACATTTTGTTCTAGACTCAACAACGTTAGCGATTCGATAAAGCAGGGGGCTCCTAAGTCGGGGATGGCTCTGATACCAACTTGTAACACCCACAATGTGGCTATATCTCCCACGTGTCGGGGCACGACTTAGAGGCATAGCCGCATGGTAGGCATGTCGCAAGAGGGGTAATCTTTACACATCCCATGTACTGAATAAGAAAGGGATAAGGAGTTGGCTTACAATCACCACTTCACACAATACATAAATATATCATACATCATCCAAGGTACAACCAAATGTCCGACTATGGAACCAAAATAAAGAAGACAACCACAAATGCTAGATCTCCGATCATCCCAACTGGACTCCACTACTGATCAACCGGAAAAGACACAAAACAACGATCAAGATCTTCATCGAGCTCCCACTTGAGCTGGGTTGCATCACCTGAACTGGTATCATCGGCACCTGCAACTGTTTGGAAGTATCTGTGAGTCACGGGGACTCAGGAATCTCACACCCGTGAGATCAAGACTATTTAAGCTGATGGGTAGGATATGGTAATGAGGTGGAGCTACAGCAAGCACTGAGCATATATGGTGGCTAACATAAGCAAATAAGAGCGAGAAGAGAAGCAACGCATCAGTCGAGAAGCTAGAAGTGATCAAGAAGTGATCCTGAAACTACTTACGTTCAAACATAACACAAGACCGTGTTCACTTCCCGGACTCCGCCGAGAAGAGACCATCACAGCTACACACACGGTCGATGCATTTTGATTAAGTTAAGTGTCAAGTTCTTTACAACCGGATATTAACAAATTCCCATCTTCCACATAACCACGGGCATGACTTTTGAAAGTTCAAACCCTGCAGGGGTGTCCCAACTTAGCCCATCACAAGCTCTCGCGGTTAACGAAGGATATTCCTTCTCCCGGGAAGACCCGATCAGTCTCGGAATCCCGGTTACAAGACATATCGACAATGGTTAAACAAGACCAGCAAAGCTGCCGGATGTGTCGACAAATCCCGATAGGAGTCGCACGTATCACGTACTCAGGGCACACCGGATGGGCAAGACGTTGGGTTGGCATAGACCCTGGTTGCCCAGGGGGCGCTAGACATTGCCCAGTTGGGACCAACACTCGGAGGAGCACTCGCCCGGGGGTTTAAAATAAAGATGACACTTGAGTCTGCAGAACCCAAGGGAAAAATGCTTAGGTGGAAAATGTTAAAAGCAAGGTTGGGCCTTGCTGGAGGAGTTTTATTCAAAGTGAACTGTCAAGGGGTTCCCATAACACCCAACCGCGTAAGGAACGCAAAATCAAGGAACATAACACCGTTATGACGGAAACTAGGGCGGCAAGAGTGGAACAAAACACCAGGCATAAGGCCGAGCCTTCCACCCTTTACCAAGTATATAGATGCATTAAATAATTAAATAAGAGATATTGTGATATCCCAACATATCCATGTTCCAACATGGAACCAGCTTCAACTTCACCTGCAACTAGCAACGCTATAAGAGGGGCTGAGCAAAAGCGGTAACATAGCCAAACAACGGTTTGATAGGATGGTTGAAAAAGGTTAGAGGCTATCATGGCAATTTGGGAGGCTTGATAAACAAGTGGTAGGTAGCGTGACATAGAGATAGAGCGAACAACTAGCAAGCAAAGATAGAAGTGATTTCGAGGGTATGGTCATCTTTCCTGAAATCCCGCAAGGAAGAAGAACGAGTCCAAGAAGAAGACAAAACGTAGTTGAACGAATCCTCACAACTCCGGAATGGAACCGAAGCTAACGGGAGAAGCAACCCGAAAAGAAGCAAGCAACATAGTAAACAACCATCACATAAACATGGCATGATGCACAATCAAGTATGGTTCATGTCCAGTTTAAATACGCATGGCATGGAAAAGTGCACAAACAAAACTACAAGTTAAGTGGAGCCCAATATGCAACGAGTTGCATATTGATGGAACACCACATTCAAGTTATTTAGTTCGATCTCGTTTATGTGCCCAACAATTTTAAATGTTGTTAAACATGGGAAGAGGTGGGGCAAAAGTAAACTACACATCTCAACAATTTAAATGGGGACGGAAACATCAAACAACTATTCCGGTAAAACCCCATATGCATTTAGCAAGTTAATGCAAACAACAATTTTAAACATTTTAATGTTATTATCATGATGCGAAAGACATGTGCAAGTTTTATGCAATTTTTTGTTAAAAGTTGACATGAACATGATATGAAGCATTTGGTCGCCATGACGGAATGAAAGGGGTGCCATGGCGGCAATAACGAAAATGATGCCAAGGCAACATTCTGGGTTCCGGTAACTCGTTGGAGTACTGGTGCAAAAGAGCAAATGTGTGGAGCGAGTCACGCAAGGATGGTGGGGGTGATCTCGGATTCCGGGTTCCCACGTGTCGACGGCAAGGCAACAAGGAACTCGCAAAGAACAACTAGGACACAGTGCAACCACGATCATCTCATACATCACATGCATTCGTTCACGGCGGTCGTCTCGGGGTTATACCTTCGAGGCGTGACTTTTCGAAACAGATCAAGTTCGTAGTGGAAGTAGACGTTCTCACGATGGTAGTCGTTCACGTTCTTAGTCGCACAAGTTTTTGTAGATGTTCGGGGTCACGGCGAGGAACTTGCCGTTCACAGAGTCTTCGAGGGTCGACGATAGTGGTACACACGACATCGAGGCACTTGTCGGTCCGGTCTTGGCGGTGTAGATGTACACGTTCTCGTGGTACTTGTGGTTCCACGGGATCTTCGAGAGTCGACGTTAGTGGTACACACGAAGGTAGCCGAACTTGACGTATCCGAGGGCTCCGGGCGTTGTGGTACTTGTCGAAATCCACATCGGATGCAGTTGAACATTTTGAAACGGAACTTGGCGCGTCCAAAATCTGCGGGCGTCGGTGTCCAACAAGACAAATTGAACCAGACGCAACCGAAGGCAGCAGGGCTTGCAGTTGTTGTGCTCGCAGAAGAAGAGCCAGGGAAGTCAACGCGGGGCTGAGCATGGCCTGAAGTAGAAGAGGCCGCGACGTGGTTCCTCATCTGAGACAGCGAGGGTGACTCAAAGCGGCTGGCGCATGGAGCATGGACACAGTGAGGACGAGGGCTGTCGCTGCTGCCCCCTGGCAGGCGGGCACCTGGACGAGGAGGAGGTTGCGACCTCAGTGACGAAGCCTTGCTGGTGGTCGGCCAGTGATGGAGGTTGGGAACGCAGAGGCGCGACAAAGGGTTGCGGGGTGGAGTAAGAGCTCTCCTGCGTGACCTACATCCCTCGTTTGTAGGCACCAGCTCACCGGTGACGAGGAAGAAGAAGGTGCGGAGGAGCGGAGCCAAGCAGAGGACGGGGATGCCGGTGAGGCTTCATGAAGGTTCGGGCACGGGGACGGAGGCCAGGGCCATGGTTGGTGGAGGAAGGCAAGGTGGCGCGACGGCGAAGGGCATGGCTCCGGCAGAGCTGCTCACTGGCGGCGGCCGGAGGAAGAGGTGGGGAGGCAGCTATCCAGTGATGCGGTGCAGGAGAGGGAGGCGCGAGGAAGGAGGGGCCGTCGTGGGACATAGGAGGAAAGAGGCAGGGGAGCGAGGGAATCGGGTATGGGGCTGTTGCGGTGCCCTTCCCTCGATGTGTGTCTGGTGGCGCCAGGAGGAAGGAGGGTTCAAGAGGGGGAGGTGCGCGTGGGGATCGGGCTTGGTTTAGGAGGGAGTGGGGCGGCTGGGCCTTCTGAGAGGGATGGGTCGACGCTGGAGTTGGGCCTAGGGAGGCCAGCTAGACTAGCTCTCTTCCCCCTCTTAACTCTGATTTACCTTTTCTCTTTTCTATTTATTGCATAACAGAAATAGAAAGAAAGTACAGAGGGTTTGGAATGGATGTGAGGAGGGAGGGACATACTTTTGGAAACCATGAAATATGCCCGATTTAATAAAAGTGGTTTGGGAATTTTGAAGGACAGAAAAATAATTCAAGTTCGAATTAAAATTCAAACTTGAACCATTTTGAATCCAACCAAACAACTTCAAATGATCTGAAAATTTGACAGAGGGGTTAAAGGAAAGGTGTAAGGTTTATAGGAAAAGAATGAACATTTATGGATGACAGAAAATGGCACTTGCAAAAAAAGAAAGGAATAAGAAGGAAGAAGGCGGTGAAGATACATGGGTAGATCTAGAGAGATGGGAAGGGGTTGATACAAACGACAAGAATAGAGCAAGACAACATCATGCAGAAAGCAATGCACATGGTGATTATGATGGAATGCAAAATGGCAAGAGGCACGATGCAATGCAAACAATGATGACATGGCAAGATGCAACACGCAAGCGAAACACATGACAACAGCGAAAACATGGAAGCCGTCTGGAGCGTCGGTCTCGAGGCGTTATAACGATTGCTGTGGCTTGGAAGGCGCGCTCGAGGGAGCGCACCGCATCTCTTTCTTCGCAGGGGATTGTGATGATTCCGCCGCTTCCTGGCATCTTGACGATGTTTTAGCCATGGTGGGTTACTTCCATGAACTTGGCTAATGTTGGGTACCCAAGGATGGCGTTGTATGGCAGATGGATGTGGGCGACGTCGAAGTCGATGAGCTCGGTGTGGTAGTTGTCGCGCTGGCCGAAGGTGACAGGGAGACGATCTTGCCCTATCGGGGTGGTGGAGCCGTCGGTCACTCCTGAGAAAGGCTTGGTAGGCTATAGCTGATCATAGGGCACTTGGAGGTTGTTGAACATCTCGACGGACAGGACACTGAGCCCCGCGCCACCGTCGATGAGGGTCTTGGTGACTTGGACAATGCTGATGATGTGTGAACAGAGCATCAGGAGGACGCCGGCGGTCACCGTGCAATTGAGCTGGTCCACCGAGTTGAGGGTGATGGCGTACTTGGACCACCTGAGCGGGTGCGTGGCCTCGAGCCTGGGGAGTGCTGCATTCACCTCGCGAGATAACTACTTGAAGATGCGTTGGGAAGCCGGGGCATGAGCACCGCCCAAGATGCAAGCGATGGCGCGTGGCTCATGGAAGCCCCCAGCCCCCTCGTCCCGATGGTGGTCGTCGTTCCTTCTTGGTGGTGGCGGCAGTGGAGGGAGGCCAGGATTGCCCTGAGGACGGTCCTCGCGAGGCTGGTCGCGTCAGGCGCCCTCACAAGGCTGCTCCTGCCAGTGGTCCTCACGAGGCCGGTCGCACCACTCCTGGTGGGGGCCACGATCGTCCCAGCGTCCTCCACCTTGTCCTCCTCCACGGCCGTAGCCCCGGTCGTTGCGCTCGGGGTGTCGACCGAAGCGTCCATCTCGGATGGCCCTGGGCTCTTGACAATCGTTGGTGTTGTGGCTGTGTATGTTGCGGAAAGCGCAGAACGGACGGCTGCTCTTGGACGACTCGAGGTGGTCCCAGCCGCGCTTCGTGTCCGGCTCCCCCGCAAGCACGGCTATTCCCTTGCGCTTCACGTCCTTGACCTTGGCTTTCTTCTTGTCTAGGTCGGCAGCAGGGAGCTCGAGGAGGGAGAGACACCCTTCCTCATCTCTTGCGCACTTAGTCGCCAGGTTGAACAGCTCCAGAGCCGTGCATAGCTCCTTGTGGATGGCGAGCTCCTCCTTCATCTTGACGTCGCGGACGCTGTTGGAGAACGCCGAGATGATGGCCTCGTCCGTCACCTTGGGGATCTTGAGGCGAACGCTATTCAAGCGCTGGATGTACTTCTGCAGGGTCTCTCCCGGTTGTTGCTTGATGCGGCGCAGGTCACCCGCGGCTGGAGGGCGGTCACGAGTGCCCTGGAAGTTGGCGATGAAGCGGTCGCACATCTCACCCCAGGAGGAGATTGATCCTGTGGGCAGGTTTAGGAGCCACGAGCGAGCGCCATCCTTGAGAGGCATGGGAAATGAGTTCGCCATGACACTTTTGTCGCCGTTGTCCGCCTCAATGCCTAGCTCGTAGAGCTGCAGGAACTCCGTGGGGTAGAGGGTGCCGTCGTAGCACGGAGGCAGATCCGGCTTGAACTTGCCTGGCAAACAACGGTGCGCAGCTCGGGGGTGAAAGCGCGGCAGCTTGCTTTGGCCACCAGGACCCTTTGCAGGGTCGGAGCATGACCTTGATGTCCACGCACCGCCACCGCAGGCGGCATGCGATCTTGTCGTGGTGGCGCAAGGAGAGCAGGAGCGTTCTCTTGCGGTCGACGGACCTCCTGGCAGCTTCCTTCTTCATGCGCGGGCACACGGCGTGGCAGATCACGCTGTGGGACTGTGCGCCTTGGGGCGAGGAAACCGCCTTGATGCGGAGGAGGCGGTGGTCCTCCGTGAGCTGTGCGTCTCGGCGCGAGGGCGCCATATTGATGCGGAGGCGGGGGAGGTGCTCCGTGAGCTACGTCGCCCGCGGCTGGAGGTGGGCGAGGCAGCGAGAGGGATGGTGCAGGAGAGCCCCCAGCGGTGCTGCCGAGCTCGGCGATGCGGTCTAACCAGTCCTCATAGAGGTCGTCAACCGGGTGGTAACGCAGGAGCTCGCGTACCATGAGCAGCGCGGCCTGCGCGTTTGTGGGTGCGCGGCGAGCATGAGACGATGAGCCGGCCGGAGTCAGCGACGGGGTGGCGGTGCGGCCGTCCCGCCACACGGAGGAGTGCAGTGATAACGCTTGCTTCTCGTTTGCTGTCGGGCCGGTAGCGGTGTTGGCAACAGGTGATGGAGAATGACGGGGTGGCGGTGCGGCCGTCCCGCCACACGGAGGAGTGCAGTGATGACGCTTGCTGCTCGTTTGCTGTCGGGCCGGTAGTGGCGTTGGCAACAGGTGATGGAGAACGACGGGGAGGCCCGCCGATAGGGGCCGTCTGAGCGACACGGGCAGTGAGGGCGGCCCGACGCTCGGCGCGGGCTCGACGCGCGTCTGACATGGATGCGGTGGAGCGGTGGGACGTGGATCAACAGAAGGAAAGCTTTAGCGCACCCCTACCTGGCACACCAAATGTCAGATTTCGGGTTCCGGCAAAACCCTTGAGGTTCGAACTCTGGGGTGCGAACGAAGATCTCTCCTCCCCATAGCTCACGCTCTCACCACAATCTCAAAGATCAGCACGTCGAACTCGTAGAACAAAGGACACCAGGTTGATACTGGTTCGGGCCACCGACGTGGTGTAATACCCTACTCCAGTGTGGTGTGGTGGATTGCCTCATAGGCTGAGGATGAATAAGTACAATGGATGAACAACCTCCTGTGGAGAGGCGTCCTTGAGCTCGGAGAGCTGGTGTGGTTGTGGATGATCTGAATGGTCTCTCCCAGCTACTGTGTTGGCTAGCCCTATTTATAGAGGCCCGGGTCCTCTTCCCAAATATTAGGCGGGAAGGATCCCACAACGGCCAATTTCAAGGGGGACAGCTAGTACAAGTTATCCTGACAAAAGGTGGTCTTCGCCTGCCAAAGGCTTTGGTGGTGACGCCATCCTGGGCTCCACGGTGACCTCCGTCCTGCTGGTCTTGGTCTTGTTGCACCGATATGGGCACCTTTGCCTGATGCCTCGAGACTCCTCGCCTGCGCTCGCCCCTTTAGCACCAAAGAGTAAACGAGGACACTGCGCGCGCTGGCGCCCTCCTGGTGCCCACCTAGCCTTGGTCGTCATGGCTTGCATCACAGGGACCTCGCGAGGTGCCCCCTGCCTTGATCTCTCCGCCCCTCGCGAGCCAGCCTAGTGAAGCCGCCCCTGAGGAGGTCTTGTTTCGTCCGCCTTGCGAGGCTTGGCCCCTCGCGAGGGTCTTGAGTGTTTGCTGATGAATATGGGACGTACGGGGCCGCTGGTGGAGCCACGCCGTGGGCCGCAGGCAGGCAAGTCTGGGGACCCCCGTTCCCAGGACGCCGACATGGTCATCTGTCTCTGAATCCTCCTCTGAGGAGCTATCCGTAACCAGCGAGATATGCGCTTCGTCAGATAGCATAGCCTTCTCTGAAGACCTTGTCTTCACTCCAGAATTTTCCATCATTGTATCAAATGGCTGATGCACACGACGAGCAGTTGAATGCACTAACATTGTTGACAAATGTAATATGTAATGAAAAAAAGGATGGCATGATATAATTCACATTCAAGATGACTGGCTAAGCAGGATGGCATTGCAAAATTCACATATATGATGCCTGGCTAAACAAGATGGCGTTGCATAATTCACATATACGATAAAGAAACTAAATAGATGACACTCACATAAAGCATGTCTAAACTAAGCAGATGACATATTTGATGTATAAAGTAAGCAATGCAGGGCACCATATGCATGATATTACCAACATCAGCATGCCAAGTTAGAGCGAAGACCTCAGGGGAAAAATAGGAGTGGTCTTCTCCTTCTGAATCCCCCTCAGAATTGTTATCTTCCTCTTGATTACAATCTGAAATGGGTGGAGGGGGCTGCCTTTGCGCCCACCATGGAGCGACGTCTGCATGAAATTTTATTATCATGCAAGGCTCGTCTCTTTTGCTCTACATGCTAGTTCCATTGTGTACAATAATAGACATGCATAGGAATAAAACATAGTGAGATTATGTAAGGAGTGCATGCAAAAATCCAGAGTGATGGTAGCAACCTGTGGATAGACCCAAAACCAATGATAGTAGGCAAATAATGGCTTCTTTACTGTTTGTTTGCCACCCAACATGAAACTCATAGTAGACACCAGAGATTAACCAGATAGTAGATAGATACTATTGATTAAGGCCCCAATATGTACCCCACAACCATTTAAAAACTCAAGTTTGAGCATTAGTTTGGAGCTGACTCAGAGTCTAATCGGTGAACATGACGATAAAGTAGCATGTAATATTAAGTGATGCATAACATAAGCAGACACGAAAGAGTGCGACCTCTCTTGCAGACCCGTGTAGTCCTCGAGGTCATCTGCTCGGTTGATGATAGTAATGCAGTTGTCATGGCTGCCGACGGTAGGGAAGAAGATCTGAGGTAGCGAAAGACAGTCTGGAGGCCGGATCCCTGACGTGGTGGACCCTTCTATCATTGGAGCAGCTGAGCTGGGGTGGACAATGGTGCAGCAGGAGTGGGACAAACCACACAAGGTTTTCTTTGACAACTATCTATAAGAGAAGTAATTCTGTATGGGCTCGTTTGAATTGGAGGATTCTAACAACGCAGGGATAGGAAATACACAGTAATAGGATAGGAATGCATGTGTAAAGAATTTAAAATCACATGATTTCTGTCAATCTGGGTGTTTGGTTCACAGGAATTGGAAGGTCACAGGAATGCAAAGAAGCATGGTCAAATTAAGTACAAGAAAATTTACGGTTATAATGCTATTATGCTACTATCACTTAGTCTTGTTCTTCATGAATAGGAATTTGAAAAGGAGGGCCAAGTGGATATTAAAATTCCTACGGTTTTTATTTGAAAGAGACAACAAATCCTATAGTTTTCCTTTGCTCCATTCCTTTGAATCAAATGCATTAATAGTAGTACCATAGGAAGCTTTCAAATTCCTAAGTTTTTCCTTCACTTTTCCTTTCAACCACTGGCAATTCTAGTAGGTAGGCTTGAACAGGGAAAAGCCTACACTCAAAAAATGTTGTTGTGCTACTTCTACTACTTTGGACCCAGGCCACTGCCCTACTAGCTCAACTCCCAGGCCCATCTACAAATGTACAGCTCAAACGCGTAGAAATAAATAATGATGACGTTCAAGAGAGTCGATCACAGATAGCTAAGTTTCCTGGTACCTCACTGCTTGTCATATAGTAGGAGAAACTAATCGTATTTCACGTTACTATGTGTGCTCAGTGGACAATATATTTAACATGTAGAGTAAAAAGCGATGCAACAAGTGTACAACCTCTTTGACGAAGCCATGTCAATCTCAGCGTGATTGGGTTGATCGGTGAAGATGCTCTGGCAAATTTGGCTGTCGGAGGAGGGGAAGAAGATCTTAGGCATCTAGAGATGGAGGCGGGGGTACTACTCCATTGTGATGGAGGGTTTGTCGTTGGAGCAGCTCCGGTGAGTTGTATGACGACAAGGCTGAAGCAGGACAAGAGAGACAATGTTAACCTGAGTGGAATTCTAATAGCATCATCCGCTCAGCTTTGAACTTAACTGTCAAAACTGAATTTAACTGCCGAAACTGAATTTTGCTGTCGAAACTGAATTTTACTGTCGAAATTGAATGCACTAGTAGCAGAAAAGTAGTAGCAGCGCCCGGAGCATTAGCGCGTGCGAGAGCCGAGGCGGCTGGTCGTGTAGCAGCATCTCGGGTAATAGTTGTAGGGTCTCCAGCGAGAGAAGGATATACTGCTTGTGCAGCCGCAGCGCAAGCAAGAGTAGAGCAACAACGCAAGCAAGAGCAAGAGCAAGAGCGATAGCAACAGTGTGAGCAAGAGCAAGAGCAGACCAGGCAAGGGACCAAGAGCAAGAGCAGAGTAGCAGCGCGAGCGAGAGCCAAAGCAGCAACAGCTCCTAGTGATGTGGACATCGCCCCCGAGGGAGCGACGCCGTGGAGGAAGTGGCCGGCGACGCCGCCGTGGATGGAGCGGCGCCATGTCAGCTCGGGACCGAGCGCCGGCAACACCGTGAGATCGAATCAAGAAGAAAATGCGGCGATTAGTGTAGAACCTCTTTGGTGGCCCCGATTAGGCCCCAACTTCATCCGAGGAATCGGTGATGATGCTGCACTTCCGGTGGTGCAGGTGAAGATGGTGGTGTGCGAATGGAGGTGGTGCGAAAGATGAGGGGAACATCGGGACAACTCCTAGGAGGTGGAGGACAGGGTGGATGAACTGGCGAGACAACGAGATCGACAACGGATCCTCATCTGGTGCGGTGGATGAGGGATGTCGAGGTGTTGCTGTGGACGACGTCGTCGGGGAAGAGGCTCCGGCTGGGTGGCGGATAGAGGAGGGTGTGCGGCCTCGCGGGTTTTCACGGCCTCAGTGTATGAATGGGTGGGCGGATGGGATTGGAGGGGGAACCATGGCTTAGGGATGCGCTTGTCCGAAATGTGGGGTAAGTTACGAAAGTACCCCTACCAATTTGCGCTAGGCGGTTCTTTCGGTTTAGGGGTAACACAGGCATTTCGCGTGTCGGGATTTCGCAGGAGGTGGGAGTTTTCACACGCGTTGTAATTTTGGGATAGCAAGGCGCGGGTTGAGATTGAGGGTGTTCTTGGAGCACAACGATACAAAGATATATCTTAAAATTTCGGGGTAACAAGGCGCGAGTTGAAATTTCCAGACAAGCCTAACGTGTACTGTACCAAATCAATTCGCACTTCCCTCAATGAAAAAACAAAAAGAAATCAATTCGCACCACACAAGAGAGTCTAGTCCCGTGTACTATACCAAATCAATTCGCACTAAAAATACCATTCAAATATTTGAATCCATGTTATGTTCAATTAAAATATTTCTCTATGTTTATAATGCATGCAACCTGCTACTCAAATGAACATTTTAGTGCATTACAAACATATATACTACCGCTTCAATATGAACTAAATTTGAATTTGTTTCTCTATTTGAATAAGATCTACAATCATGATTGTTGTCAATTTAAACCATTTGAATTCATTTCTATATTTTTTAATAACATCTACAATCATCATCATTGTCAAGTTAAACCATCGTTTCTATTGTCTTCACAACACACCACATGATTACCGTCGAGTTAAATATGAAGTATGTGTACGATATGAACTCGAACTCGATTTTTTGGATCCACTTTATGTTGATTTCAAATCAGGGTACATTTCAAGCTCTAGCTAGATCTTCATAATCTAAACCATGTCTCATATGTATAATGTGTTTATCACATAATGTATGGTGCCCCACCCCTATTTCTACAAGTATTTAGATGTGAGTTGCAAATGCCACACATTATCACAAATTCAGATAAAATGTGAGATTGTTGGATATATATATATAGTATGGTTTAGATTGCTCGATATTTAGTTCTGAGCTGCAAATGCCACACATTATCACAAATTCAAATAAAATGTGAGATTGTCCGATGCATAGTATGGTTTAGATTGTTCGATATTTAGCTGTGAGTTGCAAACGCCACACATTATCACATTATGGTATAACATGTCCAAAACCACACCATGCGTATCACTGCTATATTCATGCATGCATATGTTTATAACACTATGATCTCCTATTCAAATATATGAATCCACTTTCATATCAAATTATGATATTTGTTAGTCTCTTGCACCCACACTATCCTCTAACCTTTGTAGCTAGCACTAACTTTCTCTCGTGCATGCAGACGCCCTCCTCGCCCTCCCCCTCCCCTCCCTCAGCATTCTATCCATTGCGCAAATTCATTTTTTTTCTTTAGGCCGTTCTCCCACGATCTCCACAACTCCTTTCCGACACACACTGATCGATGAACTTCTCCTGCAATGCATGCCTACCACATACACACGCACCTTCCATCTCCTCCTTTCTGTGTCCATTCCTCGTGTCTCTCATACGGTCCCACACACGTGTAAACTCTCGCCCCTCTTTTCATCGATCTCACAATCGCACACTCCTCCCCATATCCAACTAGTAGGCCTCTCGCACCACCTCCTAGCTCCATTCTCTCTGTCTATCCGTCTCTCTGGTCCTTATTTGCCTCTAACAAATGGATGTACACCGACCGATCTCCCGCTATACATATAGCTAGCTAGGTTGTTATAACTCGTTTTCCCCACGCGCCGATCGATCTACCTTATTAGTTATGTCTCTCATTTCCTCTGACACACAACAATTGATCCACCGATCTAGCTAGGTCTTCTTACCAAACACATGGCCCCCCTTCATCATCCATGCATGCCTCCTGGCACATCTATCATGCACACGCACACACAGAAACGCATCCCCACTCTTCTTGATAATATTGCAGTTCTACCCTCAGTTTGTCTAGTAGGCGTCTCCCACTATCTTCGAGAAGCAACTCCACCACCCCTCCGACACTCTACCTCTCTCTCTATGTCCCAACCTATTCCCGTCCTTCACTTATGTATGGATGTTGTCATTGACTTAGCACGGCAGATGTCCTAGCTGAAGGACTTAGGTGTGGACCATCGCAGCTAGGTTAGCTTGAAGGGCTTGAACGGGACAAAGGACACAGAGAGTTTACCCAGGTTCGGCCCCTCTCAATGAGGTAAAAGCCTACTCCTGCTTTCAGTTGTATTGCTTGGGTTTCGATTACCAAGGAGCGAATACGCTTGACCTAGTTCTCGATTGATTGTTCCTTGAGTTAACCCGTCATCGGGTCACCCCTTTATATATAGGTTGATGCCCGACAGCTTATAGAGTCCCGTCCGGCTCACACAAACGTGACCGGCTCGGTTTCTAACTAAACTTGCCTTACAGAACAAGTAAAACATATGGCGGCTCACACCCATGGGCTTCATGTCGTCTCCGGGTCTTGGTCCTTCAATAGGCTTGCTCTATGAACCGCCATCTTCATATCTTCTTGAACCTTGATGGGCCTCTTTGTCATAAGTCGCCAATGGCATGACCTGGACCCTCCTGACGGGTCATACCTAGTAGTTATATCCCCAACATTAGGCCCCAGGTTGATTTGAACTTGTTCACATCAATCTTCACTTTAACCTGTCTGAAACAATGCACTAGTGCCGACTTCTCATGCTTTTCTTCATAAACCGCCATGAGCTTGTATAAGCTGGATCATTATGACCTGCCATGACATCACACTGCAGGACCATTGTAACCCGCCATGACTTCGTGCGCATTAACTCCGCACAAAGCCCAGGACATCTCAGCAGATCTTTAACTTAATGAACCTCCCAAAAATTAAGGCGTCCATATAGCCACATAATCATTTTCGGCCTCCTCGATTCCCACGCATGCCGTCTAGTCACCTCTTTATAAATAGGGATAGAGGGTCCTTCTTTTCACTTTTCCCCCATCCTCATATCTTCTTCCTCGTCGCGACTCTTCTGCGACCGAGCTCCGCCGCCGTCGTCCTTCGTCAACAGCACCAACTCTGGCTGCCGCATCGACCTGAATAGACCAGAAAACTACGGCGCATCTCCGTTGTACATCGGCGTCAGTAGGTACTCACCTTTCCTCCTAGTAGATTTGCATTAGGGTTTCCGCTGTTCATCGGTGTTCTTCGTTGTTCTTCATTTTTTCTCTTTAGGTTGTGTATTTTGATACAAACACGATACCGAAGTTGTGCGGTAGTAGCTTAGCATCCCTTTCAAATCGCCGAAGATACCCTTTCTATACAAGATCCCATCTGAGCACATGAGTTCTTTCGCCACCGCAACCTTAGGTTTTAGATTTATTTTCTTTTCTGAGCTACTATAGATCCAAAATCATAGAACCAATCCGTGGAACCTATTTGTTCAGTACTTAGCAAAATTTCACTCATAGGCCTACACACACTTGTGAACTGCAGCTGCGCGGGCGGCTTATATGATAGGCCGTAACCCGCCAAACACCATTAGTCCCAATTTTAAACCACCAGTATATGTTCAGAATCTGTATAACCTGACACTGTCTTCCGGTTTTAACCACGTCAACCCTTACAACACGCATACTCTGCATCCAAATTTACCTTGCATAATGTTCTTGCTTTCTGATCACTGGACGGTTTAACATCATAACCTTAACTCGGCAATATTTCCTTTCTAGGCTTTTCATCAACAAAATGACTAAAACCGTCACTTCATGCAACTGGGTCACCTCCCGAGTTACCGAGCAAACATTGAACAAACATGTTCAAGTGGGCCTTTTAGACACAAAGAACGTTATCCACTGGAGAGTCCCAGGAACATAGACTACCCCTGATCCAAAAGAAGGGGAAGTCATAGTTTTTACTGATCACATGCTTCGGGGGTTCACTCCACCCGGCTCGAAATTCTTTCGTGGTGTGCTACGTTTCTTCTAACTCCATCCGCAAGATATTGGGCCCAAATCTGTTTCAAACATCTGCAACTTCCATGTTTTTTGCGAAGTGTACTGATACTCCACAAGTATAGGGGATCGCAACAGTTTTCGAGGGTAGAGTATTCAACCCAAATTTATTGATTCGACACAAGGGGAGCCAAAGAATATTCTCAAGTATTAGCAGTTGAGTTGTCAATTCAACCACACTTGGAAACTTAATATCTGCAGCAAGGTATTTAGTAGCAAAGTAATATGATAGTAGTGGTAACGGCATCAGAAGTAATGGTAGAAAAAGTAATATTTTTGGGGTTTTATAGTGATTGTAACAGTAGCAACGGAAAAGTAAATAAGCGAAGAACAATATATGGAAAGCTCGTAGGCAATGGATCAGTGATAGAGAATTATGCCGGATGCGATCGATCATGTAACAGTCATAACCTAGGGTGACAGAACTAGCTCCAGTTCATCAATGTAATGTAGGCTTGTATTCCGAATATAGTCATACGTGCTTATGGAAAAGAACTTGCATGCCATCTTTTGTCCTACCCTCCCATGGCAGCAGGGTCCTATTGGAAACTAAGGGATATTAAGGCTTCCTTTTAATAGAGTACCGGACCAAAGCATTGACACATAGTGAATACATGAACTCCTCAAACTATGGTCATCACCGGTAAGTATCCCGATTATTGTCACTTCGGGGTTAACGGATCATAACACATAATAGGTGACTATATACTTGCAAGATAGGATCAAGAACTCTCATATATTGATGAAAACATAATAGGTTCAAATCTAAAATCATGGCACTCGGGCCCTAGTGACAAGAATTAAGCATAGCAAAGTCATAGCAACATCAATCTCAGAACATAGTGGATACTAGGGATCAAACCCTAACAAAACTAACTTGATTACATGATAAATCTCATCCAACCCATCACCGTCTAGCAAGCCTACGATGGAATTACTCACGCACGGCGGTGAGCATCATGAAATTGGTGATGGAGGAAGGTTGATGATGACGATGGCGACGGATTCCCCTCTTCAGAGCCCCGAACGGACTCCAGATCAGCCCTCCCGAGAGAGTTTAGGGCTTGGCGGCGGCTCCATATCGTAAAACATGATGAATCCTTCTCTCTGATTTTGTTCTCCCCGAAAGTGAATATATGGAGTCAAGGTTGAGGTCGGTGGAGCGTTAGGGGGCCCACGAGGTAGGGGGGCGCGCCCCCACCCTCGTGGACAGGTGGAGGCCCCCCTGACGTGGATTCTTCTTCCAGTATTTTTTATATATTCCAAAATAATTCTCCGTTGATTTTTAGGTCATTCCGGTAACTTTTATTTCTGCACAAAAATAACACCATGGAAATTCTGCTGAAAACAGCGTCAGTCCGGGTTAGTTACATTCAAATCATGCAAGTTAGAGTCCAAAACAAGGGCAAAAGTGTTTGGAAAAGTAGATACGATGGAGACATATCAACTCCCCAAGCTTAAACCTTTGCTTGTCCTCAAGCAATTCAGTTGATAAACTGAAAGTGATAAAGAAAAACTTTTAAAAACTCTGTTTGCTCTTGTTGTTGTAAATATGTAAAGCCAGCATTCAAGTTTTCAGCAAAGATTATGAACTAACCATATTCACAATAACATTTAGACCTCATGTTTACTCATATCAATGGCATAATCAACTAGCGAGCAATAATAGTAAATCTCGGATGAAAACACTTTCTCAAAACAATCATGATATGATATGACAAGATGGTATCTCGCTAGCCCTTTCTGAGACCGCAAAACATAAATGCAGAGCACCTTTAAAGATCAAGGACTGACTAGACATTGTAATTCATGGTAAAAGAGATCTAGTCAAGTCATACTCAATGTAAACTAACAGTAATGGATGCAAATGACAGCGGTGCTCTCCAACTGGTGCTTTTAAATAAGAGGATGATGACTCAACATAAAAGTAAATGGATAAGCCCTTCGCAGAGGGAAGCAGGGATTTGTAGAGGTGCCAGAGCTCGGTTTTGAAATAGATATGAATAATATTTTGAGCAATATAGTTTCATTGTCAACATAACAACTGAGAGTTCTTGATATCTTCCATGCTACACACATTATAGGTGGTTCCCAAGCAGAATGGTAAAGTTTATACTCCCCCTCCACCAACAAGCATCAATCCATGGCTTGCTCAGAACAACGAGTGCCTCCAACTAACAAGAGTCCTGGGGGAGTTTTGTTTGCAGTTATTTTGATTTGAGTTGCATAAAGCATGGAACTGGGCATCCCGGTGACCAGCCATGTTCTTGTGCGTGAGGAGCAGAGTCCACTCCTCTTGAGAATAACCCGCCAAGCATGGAAGATACAGACAACCCTAGTTCATACATGAGCTATTCGAGCATACAAAACAGAATGTTTATTTGAAGGTTTAGAGTTTGGCTCATACAAATTTACTTGGAACGGCAGGTAGATACCGTATATAGGTAGGTATGGTGGACTCATATGGAACAACTTTGGCGTTTATGTAATTGGATGCACAAGCAGTATTCCCGCTTAGTACAAGTGAAGGCTAGAAAAAGACTGGAAAGTGACCAGCTAGAGAAAGACAACATTCATGAACATGCATTAAAATTAATCAACACTGAATGCAAGCATGAGTAGGATATAATGCACCGTGAACATAAATATCATAGAGGCTATGTTGATTTTGTTTCAACTACATGCGTGAACATGTGCCAAGTCAAGCCACTCGAATCGTTCAAAAGAGGATACCACCCTATCATACCACATCACAACCATTTTAATAGCATGTTGGCACGCAAGGTAAACCATTATAAACTCCTAGCTAATTAAGCATATAAGCAACTATAATCTCTAATTGTCATTGCAAACATGTTTATTCATAATAGGCTGAATCAGGAACGATGAACTAATCATATTTACAAAAACAATAGAGGTCGAGTTCATACCAGCTTTTCTCATCTCAATAAGTTCATCATATATCGTCATTATTGCCTTTCACTTGCACGACAGAATAGTGTGGATAATAATAATAGTGCACGTGCATCGGACTAAGCTGGAATCTGCAAGTATTCAATTCAAGAGAGAAGACAAGGTAATATGAGCTGTTTGTTAGATCAACAACAATGCATATGAGAGCCACTTTAACATTTTCATTATGGTCTTCTCCTCTCAATCCCCAAAGAACAAGAAAGAAATAAAACTATTTACACGGGAAAGCACCCAACAAGCAAAAGAAGAATGAGAAATCTTTTTGGGTTTTCTTTTTAATTAATACTACTACAGGCATGGAAAGTAAACTAGCTAAAAAGATACAACTAATTTTTTTTTTCTTAAGGTTTATCAAACACACACGAAGAAAGCATAAAAAGGAAAATAAACTACCATGTGTATACAGTGAAAAAGTATGACCACCGACAACTAGCATGAGTGTGTGAACATAAATGTAATGTCGGTGAGAAATACATACTCCCCCAAGCTTAGGCTTTTGGCCTAAGTTGGTCTATGGCCACGGCTGGCCTGGCGGATATCCAAAGTAATAGTTGGGGTCCTACTGAGAAGAATCCCCCTGGTGCCACTGGTTGGCGATCTCTTTCGGATTTCACTAATAAACAGACTGTCGGTGAGGATCAAATTGTAGTTCCGGCTCTGGCTCTATAGCTGGTGTGGGGTTTCGGTAGGCGTGAATGGCCTCCGGCGGAACAAGGTACTTGCTTGCAGATAAGTCAAACAAGGAAGGAGCGGGCAAAGTAATAGTCTCAGGGTGATTTTTATCAAATGTTAGCTTGTACTTAAACATCTTTCCTTATTCTTAATGATAAAATCATGTGCTACCATACTCTTATAGTCTAGAAAAATAGGAGGCAACAACTTCTCTTCCTTCTCATAATGCCTAATAGGTATGTTAAAGTATGCGGCGAGGCGCGAGGCGAAGATGCCTCCAAGGACGGGGCCCTTAGTACGGTTAAGATATAACCGCTTTGCAACAATATCGCCCATACTAAATGTGTCATCACGGAACAAGGCATGGCACAAAATAACAATATCAGGGGCACTAAGGTCGCCACAGTTTTCGCGACCAATTAAGCATCTACTAGCAAATATTGCGAAGTAACGTAAAACAGGAAAATGTATGCTAGTAATTCTTGCATCGGAAACTTTCCTCGTTTCCCCTGCAGAAATTGTATCAATAAACCCTTCCACATCGTCACGATGTGGTTCCTCTACGCTGCCCTGAAAAGGTATCAAACAAACCCGACAAAAATCACGAAGTGACATCTCCTTATGCTCATCATATAAATAAAATTCCACCGTAGGTGGTGAGCTCCTAGCGTGGAAATGAAAGTTTTGCACAAAGATATTGGTGAGTAAGAGATACTGTTCGCGTTGGTCGTGGAGGAAGGCGGTGAGGCCTGCATTCTCAGCCAACTCATAAAAATCATCATAAATCCCGGCTGCTCTCAAGAAATTATAACAAGGCCATTCACACGGCCGAACTTCCGTGGTGCGAGGGAGATTATATTTGGGCCTCTTATCCTCCTCACTTTCCTTATCCTTCGAGCTTCGGCTCAATGAGCCCCTCAAAAATCTCTTCACCTTCTTTTGATAATATCTGAAATTTTTAGTAACTTCAAAATAAAAGTTAACCAAGCTCAACAAAATTGATAGCAACTACTCCCATAAGTGCCTAGAGGATATATCATGCATTAAAACTACTTTTGACCATATAAATTAGACATGCAAGCTCAAGAACAGGGTCACCTAAGCAGCAAAAAATTGCAATAAATAAAGCACTAGAACAAAAACTAATTGGACCATTGGAGGAGTCACATACCAAAGAACAATCCCCCAAAGTAGTTTTGTGAATGGAGCTTTGAGCAAGGAGATCGAAAATGGCAGCAAGATGAGCTAGAACTCGTGCTTGAGCTGGTTAGTGATTTTTTTGGGAGGAAGAAGGAGTGTGTGGTGGCTAGAATAAGTGGAGGGGAGCCACCACGGGCCCATGAGGCAGGGGGCGCGCCCTGGACCCTCATGGCCAGGTGCTCGCTCCCCCTGCTGTGTTCTCAGTGCCAAATATTCTCAAATATTCTAGAAAAAATCATATTTAAATTTCAGGGCATTTGGAGAACATTTATTTTCGAGATATTTTTATTGCATTGATAATTCAGAAAACAGACAGAAAAATACTATTTTTTCTTTATTTATTATAAATAACAGAAAGTAAAAAGAGGGTACAGAGAGTTGTTTTTTCTAAATTCATCCATCTCATGCTCATCAAAAGGAATCCACTAACAAGGTTGATCAGGTCTTGTTAACAAACTCATTTCGAATAACATGAAACCGGAGAATTTTCGAATAACACTAGGTTACCTCAACGGGGATATGCATGTCGCCAACAATAAGAATAACATATTTTTTCTTGACAGTAGGTAGAGGAAATTCAAAACCTCTAAAAATAATCGATGGAATTTTTCCAATAGAGTTTATACTATGAACTTGAGGTTGTTTCCTTGAAAAGTGTACCGTATGCTCATTGCCATTAACATGAAAAGTGACATTACCTTTGTTGCAATCAATAACAGCCCCTGCAGTATTCAAAAAGGGTCTTCCAAGAATAATAGACATACTATCGTCCTCGGGAATATCAAGAATAACAAAGTCCGTTAAAATAGTAACGTTTGCAACCACAACAGGCACATCCTCACAAATACCGACATGTATAGCAGTTTATTTATCAGCCATTTGCAAAGATATTTCAGTAGGTGTCAACTCATTCAAATCAAGTCTACAATATAAAGAGAGAGGCATAACACTAACACCGGCTCCAAGATCACATAAAGTAGTTTTAACATAGTTCCTTTTAATGGAGCATGGTATAGTTGGTACTCCTGGATCTCCAAGCTTCTTTGGTATTCCACCCTTAAAAGTATAATTAGCAAGCATGGCGGAAATTTCAACTTCCGGTATCTTTCTTTTATTAGTAAAAATTTCCTTCATATATTTAGCATAAGGATTCATTTTGAGCATATCAGTCAAACGCATACGCAAAAAGATAGGTCTAATCATTTCAGCAAAGCGCTCAAAATCCTCATCATCCTTTTTCTTTGATGGCTTAGGAGGAAAAGGCATGGGTTTCTGAACCCATGGTTCTCTTTCTTTACCATGCTTCCTCGCAACAAAGTCTTTCTTATCATAACGTTGATTCTTTGATTGTGGGTTATCAAGATCAACAGCAGGTTCAATCTCTACATCATTATCATTACTAGGTTGAGCATCAACATGAACATCATCATTAACATTATCACAAGGTTCGTGTTCATTACCAGATTGTGTTTCAACATCAGAAATAGAAATATTATTGGGATTCTCAGGTGTGTCTACAACAGGTTTACTAGAAGCAGGCAAAGACCTATCATTTTTCTTTCTCCTCCTTTTAGAAGGACTAGGTCCATCTACATTAGCTCTCTGAGAATCTTGCTCAATTCTCTTAGGGTGGCCCTCAGGAACAAAGGTTCCAGAGTCACTTTACCTCCTCTAGTTGCAATTCTAACAGCAAAGTCATTATTCTTACTATTCAATTCATTGAGCAAATCATTCTGAGCTTTAAGTACTTGTTCTACTTGAGTGGTAACCATAGAAGCATGTTTACTAATAAGTTTAAGTTCACCTTTAACACTAGCCATATAATCATTCAAGTGTTCAATCATGTAAGCATTGTGTTTCAATTGTCTACCAACATAAGCATTGAAGTTTTATTGCTTAACAATAAAATTATCAAACTCATCTAAGCATTGGCTAGCAGACTTATTACGAGGAATATCACCTTCATCAAATCTATACAGAGAATTTACCTTTACTACCTGTGTCGGGTTATCAAGACCATGTGTTTATTCAATAGGTGATGAATTAAGACCATGTATTTCTTCAACGGGAGGTAAATTCTTAACATCTTCAGCTTTTATACCTTTTCTTTCATAGATTTCTTTGCCTCTTGCATATCTTCAGGACTGAGAAATAGAATACCCCTTTTCTTCGGAGTTGTCTTAGGAGTTGGTTCATGAAGTGTCCAATTATTTTCATTAGTCAACATATTATTCAATAGAATTTTAGCTTGATCAACAATTCTTTCCCTGAAAAGACAACCAGCACAACTATCCAGGTGGTCTCTGGAAGCATCGGTTATTCCATTATAAAAGATATCAGGTATTTCATTTTTCTTGAGAGGATGATCAGGCAAAGCATTAAGTAATTGGAGAAGCCTCCCCCAAGCTTGTGGGAGACTCTCTTCTTCAATTTGCACAAAATTATATATTTCTCTTAAAGCAGCTTGTTTCTTATGAGCAGGGAAATATTTAGCAGAGAAGTAATAAATCATATCCTAGGGACTATGCACACAACCAGGATCAAGAGAATTAAACCATGTTTTAGCATCACCCTTTAATGAGAGCGGAAATAATTTAAGGATATAATAGTAGCGAGTTTTCTCATCATTAGTGAATAGGGTAGCTATATCATTTAATTTAGTAAGATGTGCCACAACAGTTTCAGATTCATAGCCATAGAAAGGATCAGATTCAACCAAAGTAATTATATCAGGGTCGACAGAGAATTCATAATCCTTATCAGTAACAAAGATAGGTGAAGTAGCATAAGCAGGATCATATTTCATTCTAGCATTCAGAGATTTTTGTTTCAGCTTAGCTAATAGTTTCTTGAGATCAGTCCTATCATTGCAAGCAAGAAAGTCTCTAGCAGTTTCTTCATCCATAACATAACCCTCAGGAACAACAGGTAATTCATATCTAGGGGGAGAATCTTCATCATCACTTTCATCAATATTATCAGTTTCAATAATTTCATTCTCTCTAGCCCTAGCAAGTTGTTCATCAAGAAATTCACCAAGTGGCACAGTAGTATCAAGCATGAAGTAGTTTCATCATAAGTATCATGCATAGCAGAAGTGGCATCATCAATAACATGCGACATATCAGAATTAATAGCAGAAGCAGGTTTAGGTGTCGCAAGCTTACTCAAAACAGAAGGTGAATCAAGTGCAGAGCTAGATGGCAGTTCCTTACCTCCCCTCGTAGTTGAGGGAAAAATCTTGGTTCTTTGATCTTTCATATTCTTCATAGTGATAAGCAGACATAAATCCCAAGTGACTCAAAGAATAGAGCTATGCTCCCCGGCAACGGCGCCAGAAAATAGTCTTGATAACCCACAAGTATAGGGGATCGCAACAATTTTCGAGGGTAGAGTATTCAACCCAAATTTATTCATTCGACACAAGGGGAGACAAAGAATATTCTCAAGTATTCGCAGCTGAGTTGTCAATTCATCCACACCTGGAAACTTAATGTCTACAGCAAGGTATTTAGTAGCAAAGTAATATGATAGTAGTGGTAACGGTAGCAGAAGTGACGGTAGCAAAAGTAATATTTTTGGGGTTTTATAGTGATTGTAACAATAGCAACATAAAAGTAAATAAGAGAAGAACAATATATTGAAAGCTCGTAGGCAATGGATCGGTGATAGATAATTATGCCGGATGCGATCGATCATGTAACTGTCATAACCTAGGGTGACACAGAACTAGCTCCAGTTCATCAATGTAATGTAGGCATGTATTCCGAATATAGTCATACATGCTTATGGAAAAGAACTTGCATGACATCTATTGTTCTACTCTCCCGTGGCAGCGGGGTCCTATTGGAAACTAAGGGATATTAAGGCCTCCTTTTAATAGAGTACCGGACCAAAGCATTAACACATAGTGAATACATGAACTCCTCAAACTACGGTCATCACCGGTAAGTATCCTGATTATTGTCACTTTGGGGTTAACGGATCATAACACATAATAGGTGACTATAGACTTGCAAGATAGGATCAAGAACTCTCATATATTGATCAAAACATAATAGGTTCAGATCTGAAATCATGGCACTCGGGCCCTAGTGACAAGCATGAAGCATAGCAAAGAAAAAGCAACATCAATCTCAGAGCATAGTGGATACTAGGGATCAAACCGTAACAAAACTAACTCGATTACATGATAAATCTCATCCAACCCATCACCATCTAGCAAGCCTACGATGGAATTACTCACGCACGGCGGTGAGCATCATGAAATTGGTGATGGAGGAAGGTTGATGATGACGATGGCGATGGATTCCCCTCTCCGGAGCCCCGAACGGACTCCAGATCAGCCCTCCCGAGAGAGTTTAGGGCTTGGCGGCGGCTCCGTATCGTAAAACGCGATGAATCCTTCTCTCTGATTTTTTCTCCCCGAAAGTGAATATATGGAGTCAAGGTTGAGGTCGGTGGAGCGTCAGGGGGCCCACGAGGTAGGGGGGCGCGCCCCCACCCTCGTGGACAGGTGGAGGCCCCCCTGACGTGGATTCTTCTTCCAGTATTTTTTATATATTCCAAAATAATTCTCCGTTGATTTTTAGGTCATTCCGGTAACTTTTATTTCTGCACAAAAATAACACCATGGAAATTCTGCTGAAAACAGCGTCAGTCCGGGTTAGTTCCATTCAAATCATGCAAGTTAGAGTCCAAAACAAGGGCAAAAGTGTTTGGAAAAGTAGATACGATGGAGAACCAGCTGGGATATTGAGAAGGCAGCTCTGTTAAAAAGAGTAGAAGATGCTGATGCTGCTCTTAAGCCAGTGACCGACGAGTTATTCATCTTGAAGCATCAAATCAATAGCATGACAACTATTTTGGTAAGTAATATTGTACTGCAATCCTTCACCACCAACATTAAATAACCATCAGCTGGTTTATCAACATGTTTGTTAATGTAGGCTCCAGAAGTTCCAACCTTGGCCCAGACATCCGTGTGAAACTCAAACCTGCATATACCCTTGTGGGGCAGTTATACACCGACGCTCAACGGGCTATATCTGCCGTCTCAGGGAAGTGATGTATAAATTGTCTGTGCTGCCTCTAAGAGTTGCAGAGCTAAACCGGTCAGCTTCCAAAGCCGGCGCCATCACCGTGCTAAGCCGAGAAAAGGCATGGCAAGCAGAACTGGACCCAAAAGAGTTGGCCACCGGCTTCCCAAGCCTGAAAGAGGATGGGTCTCCCTTCGAAGTAGCAGATTTCACCAAGTGTGTAAGGGAGATGCGCCCTTTGGCAAGCAAGCTAGCTGAGAAAACCGATTTGTCAAAATATCAGGCTGCTTACACCAAGGAAAATTCAAAAATAATAGTGATGGTTCATGATGTCGTGGATCTGATCCCGCCAACACGTAAGCACACCTTCGCCCCTGATATTGATCCGTCGACCCTCATAGACGATGAAGCTATATTTAAAGCTTTGACTAGGATCAACTGGGCCACATCTGACTTCCAGATGACGGGCGAGGACGAAGAACCGGCACAGCATGACCCAGAATCCGCAACCCGCCAGGACCAAGAGAACTGACCAAAGGGCCAGTTTGCAAACTGCCACATAAAATTTGTGCGTAGAAAAACACTTATTCTTTTGGGCTGTACGACGCCTTGTAATAGGCTAGATGGAAACAATGATCTGCCATGCCACCGTGCATGTTTATCTGCATAATACTTTAAATCATCGATCTAATGTTGGAAGATCTGTTGCTTATGCTCATAATATTATCAATCATGTAGGTCATATTATCATATTTCCTACACACAAGTAGATAACATGTGCCCTGGGAGTTTACGCCAGGGTGGGTCATGATGTCCCATATAAAATTTTCTAGTGACTGTATAGTCCATAACTAGGGCGGTTTATCAAACTTCGCATATTCATATAACAAGTAAAGACATACCTGTGAAATTGGTCCATACTGTCGGCTTACATTGACATACCTAGTGAAGGTGACATCCCAAGAACTTATAGCGCATATATCACTTGCGCAATAAAAGTACACTGGCGACTTAACGTCCAAAGCTAGGACGGGTTATCAAAACCCAAAATATGCTCAAATATGAGTCATAAAGGTTAAGGCCACATGGCCTGAATTGTTTTAACCATATGTCAATATGGAACAAGGATATGAATCCAAATAATGTTTAGAGAAAATAACAAATCAAAAAAAATCAAGGCTTTCATAGGCCGCCAAGCCGAAATTTCAAGTGCTTTCAAGGGCCACATAGCCACTAAGTTAACCCTTCACTCAAACCCGTAAGCCGACCCTCACACAACCAACCGCCATTTTAACCTCGACAAGTTTAGGCTCTGTTTTACAAGATTGACTATTGAGAGTACGGCGGGTCATTCCAGGATTACTTGGGCGGAGTGACAATGACATATAGGCAGGATAACCCGGAATTTGGTGTTTACACCTGGCATACAAGCCGATCAAGAGGGTAAGTAAAGCTATGTTCATTGAACAGGAAGGCCCCAAGTGACCTATAATAAGCCATCAAGGTAGGATACATATGTTTGAACTGCACACTGCAGCAAGTTCTCTTTGGTAACCTTCGACTTGCGCAGGAAATCCCAAGTAATTTGCAACAAGGCATATAAGCCGGATCAAAAGGGTAGTCACAGCTATGCTCAGTGAGTAGGAAGCCCCCATGCAATATGTAACAAGGCATGCAAGCCGGATCAAGAGGGTAGTCACAGCTATGCTCAGTGAGTAGGAAGCCCCCAAGTGATTTTATGAATGGACAATAAAGACTCAGATACTCAGAAATGAAACGACAGAGGCCCTGAATTATCAGGGATGCCGGCTTTATTATACTAATCATAATATATACATTGATGAAAGTATGTACAACACAAAAGCGAGTGGCTCAAGTGTAATAAGGCTGAAGATGAGCAATGTTCCAAGGCCGACGGGTCTCCTCCTCTGATGTGCATGAGTCCTTGTGGACTCGAATATCAATGAGGTAGTATGACTCGTTGTTCATGTTTTTGCTGACCACAAACGTCCCTTCCCAAGGTGGGGATAATTTGTGCATACATGTTCGATCCCGGATGAGCCTGAGCACCAAGTCACCTTCTTGAAAGGTTCAGGTTTTAACCCGGCGACTATGCTAATGATGCAGATCTTGCTGGTAGATTACTGAACGAGCCGCTGCAAGGTAACGCTCCTCATCCAGGAGGTCAAGATCATCCTGACATGCTTTTTCATTATCAACTTCAACATAAGCCGCCACTCAGGGTGAGTCGTGACAGATGTCACTGGGAAGAACTGCCTCTGGTCCGTAAAGCATGAAGAAATGCATATAACCCGTGGACCCATTGGGGGTAGTATTTATAGTCCAAAGCACTAAGGGTAACTCCTCAACCCAACAACTCGGTGTCCTCTACAAAGGGACCATAAGCCAGGGCTTTATGCCTCTCAAGATTTCTTGATTGGCTCGCTCAGCTTGACCATTGGACTGGGGGTGAGCCACTGATGAAACATCAAGACAAATATACTCTTGTTGACAAATTCTTTCATAGCACCCTTGGACAGATTAGTACCATTATCAGTTATGATACTATGAGGGTAGCTGAAACGGAAAATCACCTTTTTAATGAATTGAACCTTCATTGCCACATCACACTTGCTGACCGGCTCTGCCTCAACCCACTTTGTAAACTTGTCAACCACCACCATACTGCAAACGGCCAAGTTATTGGAATCATCCTCAATTCTTGAGTCGGCAAAATTTCTGAGAGCCGTTGCACTTGCTAACCAGATCTTCTGCATAAGCATGAGTCGTTAGCCAATAAAACCCATGACGAAAAGCCTTAGCCACGAGAGACTTAGAACCGGCATGATGGTCACAATCTCCTTCATGGGTCTCTCTTAAAATCTCACGGCCCTCCTCAGGAGAAATACAGCGTTGAAACACCCCTGTGACACTGCATCGGTGTAACTCGCCATTGACAAAGTTTCATCCTCAGGTAACTCACCCCGGGTCATATAAGCCAAATACGGAAATGTCCAATCTGGAATAGCATGGAGAGCTGCCATAAACTGTGCCTCCGGGTCAGGGATAGCAAGATCCTCCTCCGTAGGCAATTTAACTTAAGGGTTATTCAGAATATCAAGAAAAACATTAGGTGGCACTGGCTTACGCTGAGACCCCAGCTGGCTTAAAGCATTAGCCGCCTCATTTTTCCTGCGATCAACATGTTCCACTTGACCCCAGCCGGCTTAAAGCATCAACCGCCCGACGATAAGCTGCCATGAGTGGGTCTTTGGAATCCCAAGTTCCCGAGACTTCTGAGCCACCAGATCTGAATCGCCAAAGCACCTCACCCGGCTTAAGTTCATTTCCTTGGCCATCCGAAAACCATTGAGTAAGGCCTCATACTCAGCTACATTATTAGTACAAGGGAACATCAGCCTTAAAACATAACAAAACTTATCACCTCATGGGGAAGTCAAAATAACTCCAGCCTCGAGCCTTCGAACTGCCTGGATCCATCAAAATGAATAGTCCAATATGTATTATCAGGCTTCTCCTCAGGCATCTGCAACTCTGTCCAATCATTGATGAAATCCACAAGCGCTTGGGACTTGATAGATGTCCGAGGCATATAGTTTAAACCATGAGGTCCAAGTTCAATGGCCCACTTGGCCACCCGGCCTGTAGCTTCTCTATTTTGAATAATATCCCCTAAAGGAGTAGAACTGACCACAGTGATGGGTTGACCAAGGAAACACTGCTTCAACTAACGACTAGACATGAACACTCCACAAACTAGCTACTGCCAATGTGGGTACCTTTGCTTAGATTCTATTAATACCTCACTAAGATAGTAGTCCTTTGAACCGGATATTCCTTGCCTGACTCCTTCCTTTCCACAACAACCACTACGCTGACGGCTCTGTTGTTAGTAGCCACATATAAAAGCAAGGGCCCCTTATCAATGGGAGCTACAAGAACTGGCGGTTCAGCCAACTTCTTTTTAAGCGCCTCGAACGCCTGATTTGCAGCATCACTCCAGACAAAGTGATCTGTTTTCTTCATCATCAAATATAGAGGGATAGCCTTTTCTCCCAGGCGGCTTATAAACCGGCTTAAAGCCACAATACGACCCGCCAAACACTGGACGTCGTTGATACATGTCGGCTTAGCCAAAGAAGTGATAGCCTTAATTTTCTCCAGGTTAGCTTCAATGCCTCTATCAAAAACCAAAAAACTCAATAGCTTGCCTGCTGGCACACCAAAGACACACATGGCCAGGTTAAGCATCATCCTGTAGACCCAAAGGTTGTCAAAGGTCTCCTTCAAATCATGTAACAAGGTCTCCTTCTTCCTGGATTTCACAACGATATCATCCACATAAGCATGAACATTGCGTCCAATCTGGCTGTGTTGGCAATTCTGAACACATCGCTGATAAGTTGCCTGGGCACTCTTCAGCCCAAAAGGCATAGACACGTAGGAGAAGGCTCCAAAGGGAGTGATGAAAGATGTTTTTCCTAGTCCTTAACTACCATCTTGATCTGATGATAACCAGAATAAGCATCCAAAAAACTCAAACGCTCACAACCCGCTATAGCATCAATAATTTGATCAATATGAGGGAGAGCAAAAGGACCAGCCGGACAAGCCTTGTTATGGTCTGTGTAATCGACACACATATGCCAAGTGCCATTTTTCTTAAGTATCAGCACCGAGTTAGCCAACCATTCAGGATGAAAAACTTAAATAATAAACCTGGCAGCCAAGAGCTGGGCCACTTCTTCACCAATGGCCTTGCGCCTTTCTTCATTAAAACGACGAAGGAATTACTTGACCGGCTTAAATTTTGGATCAACATTGAGAGTGTGCTCGGCGAGTTCCCTCGGTACACCTGGCATGTCTGAAGGCCTCCATGCAAAGATGTCCCGGTTCTCATGGATGAACTCGATGAGCGCGCTTTCCTATTTTGGATCCATATTGGCGCTGATACTGAACTGTTTGGATGAGTCGACAGGAACAAAATCGACCTGCTTGGTGTCATCTGCCGACTTAAACTTTAACAAGGGGTCATGCTCTGTGGTTGGCTTCTTCAAGGGGGTCATATCCGCCGGGTCAACATTGTCTTTGTAGAACTTTAACTCCTTTGTTGCACAAACAGACTCAGCATAGGCAGCATCGCCCTCTTCACACTCCAAAGCTATCTTCCTATCACCATGCACCGTGATAGTACCCTTACAACCCAGCATTTTAAGCTGCAGATAAACGTAACAAGGTCGTGCCATAAATTTGGCATAAACCGGCCGTCTGAATAAGGTGTGATAAGGGCTCTTGATCTTGACCACCTCAAAAGTCAATGTGTTCGGCCTTGTATTCATGCTCATCGCCAAACGCCACTTCCAAGGCTATCTTACCTACCGGATATGTCGACTTACTAGGCACCACCCCATGGAAAAACAGTAGAAGATGGCTTAAGATCTTTGTCAGTCAAATTCATATGGCGAAAAGTATCATAATAAAGGATATTGATACTGCGGCCCCCGTCCATATGCACCTTCATGAACTTGTATCCTCCAACCTGAGGAGCGAACACCAAAGCCAGTTGACCTGGATTGTCAACCCAGGGCGGGTGGTCCTCATGGCTCGACCATCGCAAGTATCGAGGGACAGCCGGCTCAGCTGCGTTCACTGCTCGTTTATGTATCTTTTTGTCTCGCTTGCATAAGCTCGTGGTAAAAACATGATACTAGCCACTATTCAACTGCTTTGGATTACTCTGATAACCAGACTGCTGTTGCTGATTTCCTTAACCGGGCTACTGATTAAAACCGCCACCTTGATTGCCTTGGCCTTGAAATCCAGAGTTTGAGCCACCACCTCCAAAGCCGGGCCCGTGAGAGCCGGATCCTGACCCGCCATGCGGGCCATGATTGTCGTGATAAAAGCCAGAATTTCTATACTCCCTCATGATGAAGCAATCTTTCCATAGATGAGTGGCCGGTCTTGAGAACCATGCTTTGGGCAAGGTTGATTCATTATCGGCTCAAGGTTAAACTTTGGCCCCTTTACAACCTTCTCGCCTTCAGACTCAGGGTCCTCAGTGTTATCAGAGTCGGCGTATTTGATAAGAGCCACCATGAGCTCTCCCATATCATTGCAGTGGCGCTTAAGCCGCCCCAGCTTCTGTTTGAGGGGAAGGAACCGGCTATTTTTCTCCGAAATCAAGACGGTTGAGCCGGCGTTGATGCTATCCGACAAGTGGATAATAGCTGAAATCCGGTGTACCCAATGGGCAGTTGACTCGCCCCCGCTCTGGATACGAGTGTCTAAATCAAGAATTGATAGAGGTTGCTTGCATGTGTCCTTGAAATTCTGAATAAAGCGTGTCTTCAATTTAGCCCATGATCTGGTGGAGTTAGGGGGTAATCCTTTTAGCCAGGTGCAAGCCGGCCCATCCAACATCATGGTGAAATACTTAGCGCCCACAGCGTCATTGACGTCCAACATCTCCATGTCCAGCTCATAGCCCTCAATCCAAGCCTCCGGGGGTTGATCCGCTGTGTAATTGGGCACCTTGCGGGGGCCCTTAAAATCCTTGGGCAGGCGCTCATCATGCAAAGTCGGCACTAGGCACAACACATCAATGGTTCTAGAAGTCATCCCGGCTTCCACAAACACCGACGGGTTAAGCTAAGGTTGCTGATGAGCCCCAAACTGAGCCGCCAACTCAGGCTCCCGACGTGCCCTAGCCTGGTCCACCAAAACCCGAGCATGGTTATCAGCATGTGGCGGGTCACGCCCACGAGGCTGGTTACGGTGCCGCTCACTGCTCGAAACCACTGGCGACTCAATATGCCAGCTATAACTCCGACTGGGGCATGGAGTCGAATGAACCCGCTCGCGACTGTATGAGTACGCCGCTTGTTGAGCTACTGTTGTCTGAAGAAGCTCCCCTGCCCTTTGTATCTCGACCGCCGCGGGAGACTCACCTTGCACTAGGAGAGCCACTAGTCATGACGCTGCAGCAATCATGTTGTCCGGAGGGTTAGAATAAAGACCCGGCGGCGTCGGCACTTGCCGAGGCGGGGTCAAATTCAAACGATGCGGGTCGGCAACATGTGGTTGAACCATCGGTCACGGGCGTCTTGACATCCCGGTTTACCTTAGGAGGATTACTTGGTCCAGCCCCAGGTGTGTTGAAAAGATTCCTCTCATTGTACTCCAAAGGTAAACGACTCTGGTGCCTCCTTCGCACAGAACGGCATTAGATGCATTCTGATCGAAGCTTAACCAGAAATTTTCTGCTTGAATCCATTGTGATGCAGCGTCTAGGGCGACTGTCGGTGTCAAAACCGGCGGATCTCGGGTAGGGGGTCCCGAACTGTGCGTCTAAGGCGGATGGTAACAGGAGGCAGGGGACATGATGTTTTACCCAGGTTCGGACCCTCTTGATGGAGGTAATACCCTACGTCCTGCTTGATTGTTCTTGATGATACAAGTATTACAAGAGTTGATCTACCACGAGATCATAGAGGCTAAACCCTAGAAGCTAGCCTATGGTATGATTGTATGTTGTCCTACGGACTAAACCCTCCGGTTTATATAGACACCGGAGGGGGCTAGGGTTACACAGAGTCGTTTACAAGGGAGGAGATCTACATATCCGTATTGCCTAGCTTGCCTTCCACGCCAAGGAAAGTCCCATCCGGACACGGGACGAAGTCTTCAATCTTGTATCTTCATAGTCCAACAATCTGGCTAAAGGACATAGTCCGGCTGTCCAGAGACCCCCTATTCCAGGACTCCCTCAGTAGCCCCTGAACCAGGATTCAATGACGATGAGTCCGGCGCGCAGTTTTGTCTTCGGCATTGCAAGGCGGGTTCCTCCTCCGAATACTCCATAGAAGATTTTGGACCCAAGGATAGTGTCCAGCTCTGCAAAATAATTTGCACATACCACCGTAGAGAGAATAATATTTCCACAAATCCAATCTGTTGACATGTTTGACAACATGACAACATGTCATGTCCCGGTAATTATTTGAACCATTTTTCTCAACCAGCACCGCATATATCGCGTGGCGGTTTTCTTGACACGTCTTGTCAAAGCAAAGATCATGTCCCCCTTATTACGGGATTCTCATCAATACGGACGTGGGTAACCCAACCGCGCCATCAATTACGGCGCCTGGGGAATAAGAGATTTTACCTGGCAAGTGGGGATGCGCATCGCCTCTTCCGACCTTATAAAGGGAGACAATTTCACCTCTTTTACCCATGCCTTCTTCCTCCTTGCTTATCCATTCTCACGCACTCAAGCTCCAGCGCCCAAGCTCGCGTTCTTCTTCTCAAACCACTCCAAGCATGTCTGGAGCAGGAGGCAAGTGGATGGTCTCTTCCATCACGGAGGAGCACATCGCAAAGTTACGGGCAGCTGGATATCAGGCCGCGGATATCGCGCCCCGGCTGCCAGATGCGTGGCAGGTCATCCCTACGCCCGAACCCCATGAGAGGGTAGTTTTTCTTACCCATTTCGTCCGTGGACTGGGATTTCCCCTCCACCCGTTTGTCCACGGGCTCATGTTTTAGTACGGGCTGGATTGTCATGATCTGGCCCCCAATTTCATCCTCAACATCTCGGCGTTTATCGTCGTGTGCGAGGTCTTCCTCCGCATCAGGCCCCACTTCGGCCTATGGCTGAAGATCTTCAATGTCAAACCGAAGGTGGTGGTTGGCCAGCAAGCAGAGTGCGGAGGCGCCATGGTGGGCAAAATGCCTAACGTCACCTGGCTCGAGGGCACCTATGTGGATACCATAAAGGTGTGGCAATCGGGGTGGTTCTACATCACCGAGCCGCGCGACACCAACTGGGTGGCGGCCCCAAATTTCGATCCGGAATCCCCACGCGGCTCACCTCCTAGAAAGAGAAGGGCATGTCCTGGGGTTCTTCGGTAGAGCCGACGGGACTCCAGACCTGCATCAGGAACATGATGAGCAAGAAAATCAAGCTCGTCAACATGGTCCAGGTCATGCTCTTCCGCCGGATCCTCCCGTGCCAACAACGTGCATTCAATTTGTGGGAGTTCGACCCAGCCAAGCACCAAACGCCGCGAGAGTTCTACGACACGATGCATGAGGACGTCTGGAGGGTGCTGTTCAAGGGCGCTGAGGTACCTCCTTCCCTCACCGAGGACCGTGGACTCAGCGCAAAGCGCCGTGCCAATCCGGTAGGTTTTATATTTCACATGGTATTTATTTGCCCCGGTTTAAATCATGTGCGGGATCTAAGCTTCCATGTCATTAACATGACTGGATAAAGACAGCGGAGCATCTCAATTGCCCAGCCCCGCTGCCTGGAGATCCTGCAAATGCTCTCCTGACGTAGATGCTGGCTCTGGCACCTTACGAGGTGCTGGTGAAGAAGACCAAGAAGAAGGCCACGGGGACCCGAAAGGGTCTCCGGCGCAAGGCTGTATCGGACTCATCGTCCGATGACTCCGACGCGCACTCCTCCCACGAAAACGAGGAGGAGGAGGAGGAGGAGGAGGAAAGTTCTCCCCCCTTGCCGGGGGAGACAAGAAAAGGAAGGCCAACCCAACCGGGGAGGCCGAAGGGTCCAAGAAGGGAGGGACCCTCCATCTGGACTGCTCCACGACGGCCGCCCACAGCGACGACGAGTGGTTCCCCAGGGACAAGCCCCTGGCGAATTCGTAAGTATCCGGATACCATAGTAATTCATGGTATGTTTCATTGCACTGCTTCTTCTTATGCTGAATATGATTATGCAGCCCGTCCCGAGCCCGTATCGACGTATCATCGGACGGTTCTTTGCACTCGTCGGATATGAATAGCGATTCACTTCCAACCACCTCCACCCCTCGTCGTATGGACAACGTCGAGGTGTTGTCTCAACAGGCACCGGGCCGAGGGGAGGTAGTCCTGGGGGCGCCTCGAGGTGACCATCCGGACCCTGGACGCAAAGGGAGCAAAATCCCCACGGGCTCCAAGTTCAGCTCCCAGCCAAACACTGCGCCAGAATCTTTGGTGGTTCCGGACTCCAGCGGGCGACCCCCTGTTAAGTGGGGCAAGCCACCCGTGCCGGTGGCCTCTGTCCACCCGGAGGCACCGGACAACTTGTTGGAAGCGCTTCGCGGAGCTTCCATCGACGAAGAGCGCCGCACTATCATGAGTGCGGTGATTGAGAAATTTCAGTCCGGCAAAAGCGGATTGACCGAAGCTTGTGCCAGCCTCCTAACAAGCTTTGAGGTAAGCAATATAGGCAAAATATTACCGTATAGACTGTAGCCCCTGATGCTCTTTTTGGCGTTCGCGAAGAAATGCCGAATAGAGGATCAAATGATAACTCAGGAGTCTCATCAGAATATGTCTATGTGTATGTGCAGGCTTCACTGCTGGCTGCTACCGCACGTACTGCGGAGGTCTCTACACTGAAGCAGGACCTGGAGCAGTCCGAGGACGAGCTCGGCCTTACCAAGAGGCAGCTCGAGGAGAGCAAAGGTAAACAATACCGTTGTCTATATATTTTAAAAAAAGGTTCGGGTGTAAAGTGATAGGATCATCATGGATTTGCCAGGGGCCACGACCGAGGTGGCGACCCTAAAGAAGGCGCTGTCCGAGGCCGAAGACAAAGCGGCCAAGGAGCGCATTGAGCAGGAGAAGCCAGAAACCCGAGTAGGCGAGGTGCAGCAAGAGCTCGCGGCTATTTGCTGTGGCCATAAGCCGGCGCTTGAAGCGCTCCTGCTCGACGGGATCCTCAGGCACGATAAATTCTTCGTCGCCGAGGCTCACCTCGTCTTCGGAGAGAGGCATGTAATTGTCCTCCTCCGATTCTCCATCTGTTGCCCGCTCTGGAGGGCTAGCTTGTTCACCCTCCTGCTCTAAATCATGCTGGAGGGGATTATTGTCGTCTTCGGCACTATCCGGAGTGTTATTGTCTCCTGTGCCGGTATCACTACTTTTGCTGTGGCAGGACTTAGAGCGGCGCCACTGACGTTGGCGCTTGGGTTGCTTCTTGGAGGGGTCATCCTCCGCTGTCTCGTCGCCATTGCCTTCTTTGGAGGTGTCTACCATGTATATATCATATGATGAGGTAGCGGTCCAGTGCCCTGTGGGCGGTTGTTCCTTCTCGTCTCCTACATCATCGTCCATACCGTCGATGTCTTCGGAGTCGAAGTTGAGCATGTTGGTTAAATCGTCGACAGTGGCTACTAAGTGGGTGGTGGGTGGGCAGCGAATTTCTTCGTCGTCCGCATCCCATTCTAGCCGGACATAGTTCGGCCAAGGTTCTCCTGACAGGGAGAGAGACCTTAATGAGTTTAGCATGTCGCCAAGCAGTGAGTGCTGAAAGATATCCGCGGGGGTGAACTCCATGATCGGCGCCCAATCGGATTCGATAGGTATGGACGCAAGCGGCTCGGAGTCCGTGATCAGAGATGAATCCAGTGGCTCGGCAACACGGCTCCCGTAGAGGGTGAAGTTAGTATTCGGCTCTATCGCCACTGAGAGCGCGGCCTCCATGGCGGGGTCTATCCCTCTGTTATCGGATGGTGCGGTTTGCTCCGGATTGACGGCCGGAGTAGTTGCAGATACAATCTCCCGAATATTGTCCGATGACAGAGTTATGTCGTGCTTGTTGTGACTGTGCGGCGCACCTGACATAGGCTCGAATCTGTCGAAGATCAAGTCTCTGAGGATGTCGGTAGTGTAGTTTAAGTTTCCGAACCTGACCTGATGGCCAGGGGCGTAGCTCTCGATCTGCTCCAGATGGCCAAGCGAATTGGCCTGCAGTGCGAAGCCGCCGAATACGAAGATCTGACCGGGGAGGAAAACCTCACCCTGGACCGCATCGTTACCGATGATCGAAGGAGCCATCAAGCCTTATGGTGAAGGCAAAGTGGAACTCTCAATGAAAGCACCAATGTCGGTGTCAAAACTGGCGGATCTCGGGTTGGGGGTCCCGAACTGTGCGTATAAGGCGGATGGTAACAGGAGGGAGGGGACACGATGTTTTACCCAGGTTTGGGCCCTCTTGATGGAGGTAATACCCTACGTCCTGCTTGATTGTTCTTGATGATATGAGTATTACAAGAGTTGATCTACCATGAGATCATAGAGGCTAAACCCTAGAAGCTAGCCTATGGTATGATTGTATGTTGTCCTATGGACCACACCCTTCGGTTTATATAGACACCGGAGGGGGCTAGGGTTACACAGAGTCGGTTACAAGGGAGGAGATCAACATATCCTTATTGCCTAGCTTGCCTTCCACACCAAGGAAAGTCCCATCCAGACACGGGACGAAGTCTTCAATCTTGTATCTTCATAGTCCAACAGTCCGGCCAAAGGATAGAGTCCGGCTGTTCGGAGACCCCCTAATCCAGGACTCCCTCAGCGGCTCATTCTGTCGCCATCCTAGCATTGTCAGCATTAAGCTCCTCCTTGGCCTGAGCTATCTCATCTCGCAGCTTCGCGAGATCCACCTTATGTTGTGCTTGAGTCTCTGGTGTTACCTCTGCAGCGAATAAGGTTGACAAAGCATCCAAGAGCTCAGATAAAACTTGAGTCGGCGGGCGCTTAGAGCCGCTCGCCACGGCCGTTGAGTAGGAAGTCATAGCTGCAGCGGTTGATGAATTCTGCAATGGTTGCATGCCTGCCATGAAGATCGCGACTCTATTTGGCGGCTCATAGGGGTCCAAAATATTGTTGCCATCGGAGTAGCCCCCAAGCCCGCCATCTTGCAGTTGATACATTGAATCGGTCTCGACTCATCATCAGAATAGACGGACGTCTCTCCACCGGACATAGATCCTTCCTCAAGATCTGCCCCGTGGATGAAACCAACAAAGGCATGCTTCACGGCGGTTCGAACCTTGGCGGGTCTTGCACGCTGAGCCGTCTCGATGATGTCGGTGCAAGTGTGCGGCTCAGGCTCCGACTCGCCGATCTTGCCGATGAAGATGCGGATTCCGCTGAAGGGTACCCGGTACCTGTACTCAATTGATCCGGCCCCGGGGCCCCAGCCAGCGTCATCGATGTAGAGTTTGCCACGGTGGCTCTTCGTCATCCGGCCTAAGGCATATCCTTTGATCCCTGAGGAGCTGCCCTTCAAGAACTGGAAACCACTGTGCACTGGCCCCACAGTGGGCACCAACTGTCATGGACTTAACACGGCAGATGTCCTAGCTTAAGGACTTAGGTGTGGAGCCATCGCAGCTAGGTTAGCTTGAAGGGGTTGAACGGGACAAAGGACATAGAGAGTTTACCCAGGTTCGTCCCCTCTCAATGAGGTAAAATCCTACTCCTGCTTTCAGTTGTATTGCTTGGGTTTTGATTACCAGGGAGCGAATACGCTAGTCCTAGTTCCCGATTGATTGTTCCTTTAGTTAACCTGGCACCGGGTCACCCCTTTATATACAAGTTGATGCCCGGCGGCTTACAGAGTCCCCGCCGCTCACACAAACGCGACCGGCTCGGTTTCTAACTAAACTTGCCTTACAAAACAAGTAAAACGTATGGTGGCTCACACCCGTGGGCTTCAAGTCGTCTCTGGGTCTTGGGCCTTCAATAGGCTTGCTCTATGAACCGCCATCTTCATATCTTGTTGAACCTTGACGAGCCTCTTGGTCATAAGTCACCAAAATGGCATGACCCGGACCCTCCTGACTGCTCATATCTACTAGTCATATCCCCAACAGATGTTGACCGATCTCCCTCAAGACATAGCTGGGTCTCTCCTTCTCAACACATATACGAGTCGATCTACCTCTCTAGTTAGGTCTCTGCCTCCTCCCTCCTCCCACACACACCGATAAATCGAGCACTCTAGTCATGTCTCCCTGCCACACACAAACTTTCCTTATGCCCTCTGACGTTTCGGTAGGTCAGTCGCCCTGTATCTTTGACTTGCACACACACAATTTCGATGGATCTCTTCATAGATCTCGCACCCACCCACTTGATCCTCTCTTCGACTCTATCGATATCTATGACCCCTCCCTCTTCTCGTGGATGGCCCCCTCTATATATGATATAGATAGGCCTCTATTTCACACACATTGCATGTGTCAAATTTTTGTTTGATATATCATCGACACATATTCCCATAAATACATTCACGAAATCACCCCCAACAAAAAATAATCACAAATGCACATGCCATCTGTCTAGGTTTGTATCTCTCTCACACACACCCACATAGGTGGGGGACGTGCACGAAGATAAAAGGTTCATGCACGACGCACGTACTCCCGTCTCTTTCCCGACCACAACCACGCGGATACACGGCGGAGCTCATTTCTATACGAAAAGGTAGCCCACCTGGTAATTTGACACGTGTACTGGTTGTTGTCCACTTGATGGAGGATCGCGTACCACGGGTGAGCAAACAAATTGCGACTTGACGCGTTATTTAAAAAAGAGGCAAACCATGTGGGGCCTACCTTAGAGGCAAGGCTCTATACACTAGAGATGCTCTGTACGTATTACTTTTGATGTTTCCTGTCAACTCGCGGAACGAGGAGAAGCTTGCTTAGTACGCCGTCTGCCCCGCCCATGGGCGCAGTGGCTCGCAGAGTTGCAGGACGAGGAGAAGCTTGCTTACTATGCCTACGCCCACTCCCTCGCCCATGCACGCGCGGTGGCTTGCAGGGCAAGGAGAAAAATTTACTACCCCTCCATTACTCCTTGTCCCTACCTTGGTTTGAGAGATTACAATATTGCTTGAAATATATGTCTTTTAGTAGATTTCAATATGTACTACTAGTACATACTCCAAACACTGATGTATACAGACATATTTTAGAGTGTAGATTCACACATTTTGCTCTGTATGTAGTCCATATTGAAACGGACGTACTAGTACGTACTCTCCCTCTCCCCTCGACCCTCGACCCTCACTCGACCCTCACCCACGTGGTGGACGTGCAGCAATTCATTCGGTCTTAGATAGCAAGAATGGTATACTGTAGTACCATTATTGCTCGACTTCCCGAAGAAGCTAAGAGCCAAGCGCAAGGTTAATATTTTTGAGATGCCAAGTGCATGGTTTATAGGAGAACGAGTAGTAGTAGTAGTACTAGTAGTACGTACCAGTGGTACGTACTGTATGAGGAAGAAGGCAACAAGATGTTTGTTTTGCGTGACAGGGACTTCTTACAGGACGTGCTAGACCTAGTGGACCTCATTGTTGCAATCGGAGTACTATCATAGATGGCATGATTCAGAGTGGTGGGCAGTGGGAATAATTCAGAGCTACTTAGTATTAAACCCCATGAAGAAGTCCCATCAAAAGGAATAGCCATCCTCTACACGTGCTCCTATGTAAAATAAGTAAATGAGACAAAAAGAGAAAGAGACAAAGTAAAAAAGTCATCAGCCTTAGAGCCAGCCCTATTGTATCAGTGAATGATATTTCTATGTCATGATTGACATGGCTATATTATTTAACCATGCTGCGGAGGTAGAAGCGGATTTTTATTTATTTGTGGAGGTAGCAGCGGATGGATATTCAACGAGGAGTGAAATGATGGTTGCTTCATCGGTCAAACATAGAGAAAGGTGGGCCTTATGATTTGACGGCTTATTAGTCATTATTACTGCCTATACTGTTTGCCCATATAATAACCGCGTGGTAGAGTAGTGGGCTATACTTTTAATAACCATGCTCGAAGAGAAGAGGTGCACGCACCCACGCACGTAGTACTAGTAGCACTCTTTGTGTCTTTTGCGTCTTCCCCAACCACACACGTGACACGGTGGAGCTCATTTCTGGACGATGGCCCTGGTTGGATCCATGGGTTAGAGCTAGTTTGAGCTAGTTTGGACTCAGATAGCCCTAAAGTATACAAACATGAGGGCTAGTTTGAGCTAGTTTGGACTCAAATAGCCCTAAAGTATCCAAACATGAGGGCTAGTTTGAGCTAGTTGCATCTAACCCACCCCAAAAAACTATCCCATCCAAGAGGTGTTAATTGGAGCTAGTTCTCCTAGTGCATTTATTGTCAATCTAGCCATGTCATCCAAACACCTCTTTGGCTAGAGCTAGTTCAGGGTTAGTCATGAGCTAGAAACTAACTCTAACCTCTAGCTAAGTTAGAGTATCCAAACATGGCCGATGATGAAGCCCATGTGATAATTTGATGCCTCTAGTAGTAGTGACTCACTTATAAATAATGGACGGTCAGGAACCACGCATGAACGGTGCCGTGTCATTTATAAATAAATTTTTTTTCTTCAGTGGCACGTACGCAATATAAATAGGTTCATATGGAGAGAAAAAGAAACCGCTCCACTATATACATAGCCAGGACGGTCCTACACGGTTGCTTGCTGGGGTTGCTCTCTTCACACTCTCTTGCACAAAAAATGACTGTGGCCACTTTCGGTGTCAAAACTGGCGGATCTCAGGTAGGGGTTCCCGAACTGTGCGTCTAAGGTTGATGGTAACAGGAGAAAGGGGACACAATATTTTACCCAGGTTCGGGCCCTCTCTATGGAGGTAATACCCTACGTCCTGCTTAATTGATCTTGATGAATATGAGTATTACAAGAGTTGATCTACCATGAGATCATAATGGCTAAACCCTAGAGGGCTGGCTTGTATGGTTATGATAATGTGTGTCCTCCGGACTAAGTCCTCCGTTTATATAGACACTGGGAGGATCTAGGGTTACACAAGGTCGGTTACAAAGAAAGGAATCTACATATTTGGTCGCCAAGCTTGCCTTCCACGCCAAGGAGAGTCCCATCCGGACACGGGTGCAGTCTTCGGTCTTCGTATCTTCACAGCCCATCAGTCCGGCCCATGGCTAACAGGCCGGACGCCCGAGGACCCCTTAGTCCAGGACTCCCTCAGTAGCCCCTGAACCTGGCTTCAATGACAATGTATTCGACGCATAGACCTATCTTCGGCATTGCAAGGCGGGTTCCTTCCTTTGAACTCCAAGATAGTCTTCGGACATATTTGAACATGTCCGGACCTGTAACACAACACCACACACAACCGCGGAGAGAATATAATATTCCAAGAGTCCAATCTGATGACAACTTTTATAACGTGACGTCACGCTCGCCCAGTTTTTTGAACCATTTCCTGTTCGGCCGTTCCAAGTTTCGAGGCGCGGTTGCTATTGGCACGCCCTGTAGGAACAGAGATCGTGTCACCTTATTGCGGGATTCTCATTAACACGAGCGTGGGTAACCCAACCGTTCTGTTGGAAAGATCCCTTAGGAATAGGCAGGCTTTCAGGCTCAAGAGGAGGCGTTTAACTCCTGCTGCCTTTATAAAGGAACCAAGGGCCATCCTTTTTGATGCCAAACTTCTCCTCAGCCACTCCAACCTCGAGTTCTAGCACCCAAGGTTTCGACTTCGTTACTCTGAGCTTCCCCATTATATCTGGACCCAGCCCTCAAGGCCGATGGGTGGCTTCCTCCGTTACAGAGGAGGATATTGCGAAGCTTCGAGCGGCCAGATACCTGACCGCGGAAATCCACCACAGGCTTCCTACTCAAGGGCAAGTTATCCCGGCCCCCAGATCTGGCGAGAGGGTCATATTCATCGCACACTTCCTTCGAGGGCTAGGGATCGCTCTTCACCCCTTCGTCCGGGGGCTAATGTTCTATTATGGACAAGATTTTCACGATCTAGCCCCAGAGTCTTTCCTCCATGTCTCGGCGTTCATCATTACATGTGCGAGGCCTTCCTCTGAATCCCCCCACACTTCGGCTTATGGCTCAAGACCTTCAGTGTGAAACCAAAGGTAGTCAACGGGGAACAGGTGGAGTGCGGCGGTGCTGTAGTCAGCCAGCTCACCAAGACTCCTTGGCCAAAAGGCTCTTTTGCCGAAACTTCCAATCAATGGCAGCGGGAGTGGTTTTACGTTACGGAGCCCCACAACACCAAGTGGGTAGCTGCACCCACATTTCGCTCTGGCCCACCGTTACAGCTTGCATCATGGGCCAACAAGGGGTTGGATTGGGGATCAGTTGATGAAGTGCGGACTTTAATGCACAAAGGGATGTGGAAGTTGTTTTTCGAAAAACGAAAACATTGGCCGGACACTACTGAGGACACAGGCCTCGACTGTAACTGTCCGGATACCCCGGTAAGCACTTGACTTCCAAACACCCCCTTTTTTAAGTATGCTGTAACACATTACTGAGCAAACTATCTCCTTCCAGGGTTGGATAAAGAAAGTGGAGCTGATTAGCTGTCCGGCCCCCCTTCCCGAAGATTCAGCGGATCCTGTATTAACAAGGATGCTAGCCCCGGCACCGTACCAGATGCCTATGAAGGAGGGAAAGACAGAGAGGACCAAAGATGGCCCCCATCCCGAAGGTGCACCAGACAAGATTCCATCATCCGAAGACAAAAATGATGGGGAAGTCAACGTCTCTTCCCCCCATGGGAAGAAAAGGTCCGCCTCCGAAGATTGGGAGGAAAAGGCTCCTAAGCGAGGCAAGATGCCTTCATCGGGTGGCTCGGGCTTGGAGGACAACGTCATCGCGCAGTCCCATGATGAGGACAAGCCTCAGGCCAAATCATAAGTGAACAAGGGTGTTTTAAACACGTCCCTCCTTTCTTGCACCGTCTAGAATTGTGTTTTTTTATGCAGTTCGGCACGCAGTCTTCTTCAACAATCCTCTTCCTCAGGGGATCTTCTCCCGGAGATGATGGAAAGCGAGACGCCTCCACTAATCTCCTCACCCAACAGGGCGGATGATTTTGAGGTGTTGTCGCGGAGGGTCACTCCTGATCAACAAGTGGTGCGAGGGATGATGAAGACACAACCCGAAGGTGATACTTCGGTGGCCCAGGGTCCGGGGACCAACAATGAAGGCCCTGAACATTTTGGTATGCAGCCGGATACGAATAAACGGATCCCTTCAAAGGGAGGCCGTACTCCTACACCAGTCTCCGAAGACCCAGAGGAGCTGGATATATTGACGAACATGCTGCGACATGCATCCGTCTCAGAGGAACATCGTACCTTGATGGGCACAGTGGTCGAAAAGGTCCTGGCCGTGAAAAGCGGATTGAATGAGGCCTTCGTGGGCCTGGTAAGAGGCTTCGAGGTTTGTACCGTAATATGTTCGATTGTGTTTTGTTCAAGAATACACCTGTGTATAGATAGTAGCCCCAGATACTCTAATTGGCTTCACGAGGGAGGCAATCAGAGGACCAAAAGATATGCCAGGAAGTAATATGATTAATTGGAACACAGGTTGTGACCTGCCCGGAAACTGTCCGAACTATAGAGATTGCGGATTTGTAGCACAAGATTGATGAGGCAAATACTGATATCGCGCTTATCAACAGGCGTCTTGATGAGTCGCAAGGTACGTATTCAGAGCAATACTTACATATACGTGTTTGTAATATAAGCGTGACACTGAAAGTTGCATACTGGAATATGCATGGCTGCAGATGGTGCCGCCGTCAGTAAGATTCTTCAGGCGGAGCTCGCCCCGGCCAAGGAGCAGACCCGTTTTAGTAATGCGGCTGCCGAAAAGGCATCGGCCGAGTTAAAGGCCGAACAAGCTGCTCGGCACCAAGATGAGGAGAAATTATCCTCGATGGCACTCGAACTGAAAAATTCTACTAGCCGCTGTGAATTCCTAGAGGAGGAGAATAAAGCCAAAGCGACTGAGCTTGACAAGGCCTTGCGAGAGGCGAAAGAAGCGCGGTCCGAATCTAGAGCGACCCGTGAGGAGATCCGGCAAGCTGGGGAGATTGCGGCTGGTAAGCCCTTTTTATTACAGACTAAGTTTGGCGATCCGAATTATGCTCAGCTTAACCAAGTGTGGAGTTCTCCAGAGGTGTTTTTGGACCTGCCAAAGAGTTCATCCGATGCGGTGCAGTTTTACCAAGCGCAAGAGGGATATGCAATGGAGAAGCTTTTCTGGTCACAGTTCGGTGCATCAAAACGCCCTCTGCTGCTGAATGAACAGATGTCCCAATGGGCCGAGCTTCACAGGATGTCCGGCGCTGCCATGAAGAAGATCATACTCTAGCTGTGGTCGACTGAGCCGATTCCGAATAGCTATTTCGGATTGGTGCGGCGGCTTGTTGATGCAGTGCCACGTATCGATGCCGTGAAGAGGTCGGCGTGCATTGAAGGTGCACAGATGTCCCTTGCCCGAGTCAAGACATACTGGGGGAAGATGAAGGTCGTCGATGTTGCAGCACATGGTCCACCCAAGCGCAAGGACCATCACCCACCAGAGCATTACTTTGAGGACGTCTTAGAGGCTGCCCGCTTGATAGAGAGTCAATGTTCGAAAGGCATAATATTCGAGTGAACTCTTTACGAATTGTAAAAGACAATTGTTATAATCATTCTATATTTTGATTTTGCCTAAAGGCTTTTGTTCCTCCTATGTGGCCATTTGTATATGATCTAAAAGTTTTCGAGTCGTCGACTTCAGCCCCCTTGCAAGAAGTACGGGGGTGTTCGAAAAAGCATCTAATCACCGTCGGTGTCAAAACTGGTGGATCTCGGGTAGGGGGTCCCGAACTGTGCGTCTAAGGCGGATGGTAACAGGAGGCGGGGGACACAATGTTTAGCCAAGTTTGGGCCCTCTCGATGGAGGTAATACCCTACTTCCTGCTTGATTGATCTTGATGATATGAGTATTACAAGAGTTGATCTACCACGAGATCGGAGAGGCTAGACCCTAGAAGCTAGCCTATGGTATGATTGTTGTTGTCCTACAGACTAAAACCCTCCGGTTTATATAGACACCGGAGGGACTAGGGTTACACAGAGTCGGTTACAAGGGAGGAGATCTACATATCCGAATTGCCAAGCTTGCCTTCCACGCAAAGGAGAGTCCCATCCGGACACGGGACGAAGTCTTCAATCTTGTATCTTCATAGTCCAACAATCCGGCCAAAGCATATACTCCGGCTGTCCGAGGACGTCCTATTCCAGGACTCCCTCAATAGCCCCCGAACCAGGCTTCAATGACGATGAGTCTGGCACGCAGATTGTCTTCGGCATTGCAAGGCGGGTTCTCCTCCAAATCCCGAGTACCTGTTGTAATGAGTTGTGTCCGGCCTCCCATGAATGTTGCACTCCTCGGCTTCTGTGCCTTAATAATGGCTATCTTCCATGTGTCGAGCGAATGCTAGAGGTCGGGGTGTTTTTACACTTACCACCCTAACCAGGTAGGTGAATCGTCTATTTAAACAGTCGGGGATCTTCAGATCTAGATCACACCACCTTCCCACAGCGAGTATCCATCGGAGCATGCCCAGAAAAATCCATTCCATCATGGCCGGCCACCGCAGCTCCTCTTCTCGCCCCTGTAGCCCTAAGCCAGGTAGTTGGGAGAAGTGTTCTATTCCCCATAGCCAACTAGTAGAGTTGCAAACCCAGGGGTTTCTCCCTCCTGCGTACATGGTCCCTGTCCAAGCCAGACTAGCCACTTATAATGGAGGGGAGCAAACAAAAAGCTTTCCCAACCCATCCACGAGGGAGCGAGTAGGGCTCGTCCCTTATTTATTGAGGGGACTCAGATTTCCAATCCATCCATTCCTCCGCGGGCTCCTGGAGTTCTACGGCCTCCAGCTGCATAACTTTACTCCCGCCTCCATATTACACATCGCAGGCTACGTCGCCCTTTGCGAGCTGTTTCTGGGATGCGAAGCTCATTTCGAGCTATGGCAGAGGCTATTCTGCCTCATGCCCCGTACGCAGAAGGGGTCAATATTTCAAGTGGGCGGAGCCGAAATATGGCGCATCGCCGGGACCGGACACCTATCCGGTACTCCAAAGAAGGCATCCGAAGACTGGCCTTCGGAGTGGTTTTATATGGAGGATGTTCCCCTCCCAGACCCTATTCGGATGAGCCTTCCTGATTTCAACAATGCCCCTTTGAAGAAACGCCGTAGCTGGCGCCCTCGGAGCCCCTAGGAGGAAGATAACAGAGAGGTCCTTTACCTGATAAGCCAGATAAAGACACTGGTCGAATCAGGACTGAAAATAATCGAGGTTATGTCAATATGTATAATGCGGGGGGTGCGGCCACTTCAATATCGGGGACAACCCATGTGGCACTTTAATGGAAAAGACGATGCCACCCGCTGCGGCCGTAAGGTCCGCACACCGCCGCCGCTCTGGCGAAAATATTGTCCGATTTACATAAGGGAGAGGAAGAGGAGTTCATCCGTATTAATCCACGGGATGGATTCTCCATGTACAACCCCCCAAACTGGGTGAGTTGCTGCTTTTTACTCCAAACCTTCCCGCCTTATTTGTCATAAATATTTACCTTGCTATTTCATAGTAGGAACTACGAAAAGCTATGAGGGAGATTCATAGCCCGTCTCCACAGCCAGAGGACCCTGATCGGCCCCTCGATCCCGGACTCGAGGAAGATCCGGACATATTCGTGGAGCTCATCGACAGGACGTTTTATCAGTTGACCTGCGACGGTGCCTTGGTGGCCATCACCGCCGATTATCCTGGACTGCTCCCTGCATCGCATGTAAGTAAAACCGGAGTCCCAACTTCCGAGAAGGATCCCCTTTTTCGCACTTCACCCACCGCACACGTATGGTGTCTTGCAGGGAAGGCCCTCGGGACGCCATGCCAAACCCGTAGTGACTCACCAACATGGGGCTCCGAAACCAGGTAGGCTTAAAAGGAAGGCGGTCAGGACTGAGATGCCATCGCAGAGGTATGAAAAAGAACCCTGCTCCGTGGTTATTGTCTTTCAAATATAATAACGTCCATGGTTAAAACCAGGAAAAACGCTCGCCGAACAGTATCCGGAGAGCCTGCCAGCCATGCCTCCACCAGCTGGGCTCCACAGCCGGACTTGGAGGCAGATGCTAACATGGGGACAACGCCGGATATTCCTCCTACCAAGGATGCGGATAGCCTATCCGCCACAATTTCCGAAGTGGAGAGTGCCATGAAGCACAGGTGTCACCGGGCCGTACTCCGCGACTCCGGTTTTTCTGAAGAGGCGTTTGATGCCTTCAACTCAGGGGATGCGTACATACGAGCTGCTCAAAATGGTCTTGCCAGAGCCACGGACCAGTATGTAAAGGATATACGGGTAAGAAAATCTGATAATTATATATACCAGTAGCCCCTAAGACTTGAAACAGTTGGCACAACTGATTTAAGGATCATTATTTGCATAGGTTCTTACCGAGAAGAATACCCAGTTGTCTCAAGAGCTGGAGGAGTGCAAAACCCAGCTACGGGCCGCAGTTGCCAAAATGGAGGAGTCCAAGAAGGCACCATCTGGTAACACTTGTTCTGATCGAAAAGAACGAGATATATCAGTTAATATTTGGCTTGCATGCTAATCTAATCAATAGATTCTGCAGATGATCCCGGAGTGAATCCGGAGGAGCAACATGCCCAACGACAGCTGAAGGCTGGCGAGCGCGTGCTTACACAAGTTAGGAGGGAGAAAAACGAGCTCCAAGATGCCAATACCCGGCTGGATGTTGAACTGAAAGATGTTCGGGCCCAGCTGGCTGACTCTGTAAAGGAGAATAAAAGGCTTCGACGTGGCATTTTCAGTAAGTGCTTGAGCGAACTTGTATAGAGTTCGGCGAAGAAACCAACTAACAAAGCTATATCTGTAAGTATGCTGACGGGTCGTCCCGGAGAGGAGATGCTCGGGTCTGCGGGAGATCTTCTTCCAGAGCTCTCACAACTGAACGAACAAGTTCGGCAGGTGATGCAGGACCTTGCCCAGGCCGTGTGGCCCTCCGCCTCCCTGCCAGGAGGCATGGGGGAGCTTGTTGAGACACTCAAGGGAGCGCGGCGGCGCTTCCGATAAGATATCTGCCTGTCGACAAGTGATGTCTACTACACAACCTTCTTCTTGTAGACGTTGTTGGGCCTCCAAGTACAGAGGTTTGTAGGACAGTAGCAAATTTCCCTCAAGTGGATGACCTAAGGTTTATCAATCGGTAGGAGGCGTAGGATGAAGATGGTCTCTCTCAAGCAACCCTGCAACCAAATAACAAAGAGTCTCTTGTGTCCCCAACACACAGAATACAATGGTAAATTGTATAGGTGCACTAGTTCAGTGAAGAGATGGTGATACAAGTGGTATATGGATAGTAGATAATGGGTTTTGTAATATGAAAATATAAAAACAGCAAGGTAACTAATGATAAAAGTGAGCACAAACGGTATTGCAATGCTAGGAAACAAGGCCTAGGGTTCATACTTTCACTAGTGCAAGTCCTCTCAACAATAATAACATAATTGGATCACAAACTATCCCTCAACATGCAACAAAGAGTCACTCCAAAGTCACTAATAGCGGAGAACAAACGAAGAGATTATGGTAGGGTACGAAACAACCTCAAAGTTATTCTTTCCAATCAATTTGTTGGGATATTCCTATAAGTGTCACAAACAGCCCTAGAGTTCGTACTAGAATAACACCTTAAGACACAAATCAACCAAAACCCTAATGTCACCTAGATACTCCAATGTCACCTCAATTATCCGTGGGTATGATTATACGATATGCGTCACACAATCTCAGATTCATCTATTCAACCAATACAAAGGACCTCAAAGAGTGCCCCAAAGTTCTACCGGAGAATCATGACGAAAACGTGTGCCAACCCCTATGCATAGGTTCATGGGCAGAACCCGCAAGTTGATAACCAAAACATACATCAAGTGAATCACATGGTATCCCATTGTCACCACAGATACGCAAGGTAAGACATACATCAAGTGTTCTCAAATCTTTAAAGACTCAATCCGATAAGATAACTTCTAAGGGGAAACTCAATCCGTTACAAGAGAGTAGAGGGGGAGGAGAAACATAAGATCCAACTATAATAGCAAAGCTCACGATACATCAAGATCGTACCACCTCAAGAATACGAGAGAGAGATCAAACACATAGCTACTGGTACATACCCTCAGCCCTGAGGGAGAACTACTCCCTCCTCGTCATGGAGAGCATCGGGATGATGAAGATGGCCACCGGAGAAGGATTCCCCCCTCCGGCAGGGTGCTGGAACGGGTCTAGATTGGTTTTCGGTGGCTACAGAGGCTTCTGGCGGCGGAACTCCCGATCTATTGTGCTCCTGGATCGTTTTAGGGTATATGGAGATATATAGGCGGAAGAAATACGTGAGGGGGGCCACGAGGGGCCCACGAGGGTGGAGGGCGCTCCCAGGGGGGTGGGCGCCCCCCTGCCTCGTGGCCTCCTCGTAGATCCCCTGACGTGCACTCCAAGTCTTCTGGGCTTCTTCTGATCCAAAAATAAGTTCCATGAAGTTTCTGGTCAATTGGACTCCGTTTGGTTTTCCTTTTCTACGATATTCTAAAACAAGGTAAGAACAGAAACTGGCACTGGGCTCTGGGTTAATAGGTTAGTCCCAAAAATGATATAAAAGTGTATAATAAAGCCCTTAAACATCCAAAATAGTAGATAATATAGCATGGAGCAATAAAAAATTATAGATACATTGGAGACGTATCAACAAGGTGCAAGGGAAGCCTGGGCCATGGTGATGACTCGATATACCAAGGCTAACCCGAACCATATGGCTGAGGTCGGGCCTGTAGGGCCTGACGGGAAAGAGATCCCCGTCAGCTTGGCGTATGACCAGGTTAAATTAGCCGCAAAATATTCCCAACAGGATTGTAGGCTAGACAGCTTGTTGGATGGTATAGAAGAAGAATTTAGTCAGTCTAAGTGACTGTGTACTTCGAGTGACATATATTGTCCCTAGCTGGATTGTAAATCATTTGTCATGGCGGACCTTTTCGCTTCGACCTCTGGACCCGACAGTCCGGAGTGTATCCGAATACCCGCTCAGTTATGTAAAAACTGGGGTACACGTGGAAACCAGGCGTAGGGGTCATAAGTGCTTGAACAGACAAGTAACCAACTAGTTATGTTATATTACATGGATAGTAAGAAGCATCTTCCAGGGAGAATAGTTCCGTTAAGGGTTCCTTTCCCTGGGTACGCATGCATTAATGTGCAAGTCCGAACTGCGACAGGAGACGCAGGATATAAACATCTGGGGGTATGTATTCTAATAAGTAAAAAAGTCATCCTTTGTTTGCCGACCGAATATTCCCTTAAGAACGCTAGCTTTCGGCTTCACCCAGTCTGAGGTACACATCCGGCTGACCCGGCAGTAACAATCACAGAGGTGCTCACCTTATGCCCTAGCCGAATTAATGGGAATGTAGGGCATAAACACAAGAGCCAGGCAACCCAGCTTGGCCAAAACTTAAGTCATATCGATGCATATAATGGCAAAGAAAAGGTGCATGTGTAAAAATAACACATATGCGGCGGGCATAGAGCCCGGGTCATAATTATATTAAGATTCTGTATAAGAAGCCCCCAGGTATAATGAGCGCGCTTAGCGCGTACAGATTGTGCAGTCAAGACATATTTTAACCTTTAAAGGCCGCGAAGAAAAGGAAGAAAGACAGAAAAATGTAGATAACGAATATATAAAAAAAATTGACGGAGGTAAGGAAACGAACACAGAGTTCGGCGCTAGGCGTTGAACCTTCGGAGTCTGGCCGCATTCCATGGGTTTGGCTCGAGTCGATTGTCCGATGCATCCCGCAGACGGTATGCTCCACCAGTCAGAACTTTGTCGATAACAAAGGGACCTTCCCATTTGGGTTTGAGCTTGTCCTTTTTCTTCTCTGGTAGGCGTAGAACGAGTTCGCCAACATTATATGTTTTGGCCCGTACTTCTCTGCTTTGATATCATTGAGCCTGTTGTTGATAGAATGCAGATTGGGCTTTTGCCATGTCACGCTCCTCCTCCAGGGCGTCCAAATTGTCCTGCCGATCTAGCTCGGCTTCTTTTTCTTTGTACATGCGCACGCGAGGTGAGTCATGAATGATGTTGCAGGGCAGTACCGCCTCTGCGCCGTACACCATAAAGAAAGGTGTGTATCCGGTGGTGCGATTTTGCGTGGTCCGCAACCCCCATAGTACAGAGTCGAGCTCCCCGACCCAGTGCGTATCGGATTCCTTCAAGGACCACACTTGTCTGGGTTTAATGCCGCTCATTATAAGACCATTTGCTCGTTTGACTTGACCGTTAGTTTGAGGGTGGTAGACGGATGCATAATCGAGCTTAATGCCCATTTTGCTGCACTAAGTTTTTACCTCATCGGTTGTAAAGTTCGAGCCGTTATCAGTGATGATACTATGGGGGACACCGTAGCGGTGTACAACCCCGGATATGAAATCTATCACTGGTCCGGATTCGGCCGTTTTAACTGGTTTGGCCTCTTTCCATTTGGTGAATTTATCCACCATGACCAATAGGTACTTTTTCTTATGGCTTCCTCCTTTAAGGGGTCCGACCATATCAAGCCCACAGACCGCAAAGGGCCAAGTAATGGGGATTGTTTGGAGAGCGGTAGGTGGCATATGGCTTTGGTTTGCAAAGAGCTGGCAACCGACACAATGTTGAATGAGGTCCTGTGCGTCTGCTCGAGCTGTCGGCCAGTAGAAACCTGTACGGAAGGCCTTACTTACAAGGGCCCGACCTGCGGCGTGATGGCCGCCGAGTCCATCGTGAATTTCTGCCAAAAGTTGTCGTCCTTCCTCCTCGGAGACGCACCTTTGCAGTACTCCGGTAGCGTTTTTCTTATAAATCTCTCCCTCGTGGACCTTGTAGGCTTTAGACCGCCGCACAATGCAACATGCTTCATTTTGGTCCTCAGGGAGTTCTTGCCTATTTAGGTAAGCCAAGAAGGGTTCTGTCCACGGGGCGATGACAACCATAATCACGTGGGCCGAATGTATTATCTCGGTGGCGGAGCCTCCGATTACGTCAGAGTGTTCGGGGTCTAGTGTTGTGGCCGGATCTGTACTATTGTTGCCGGTCTCCCCTTCCCACACCACGGATGGCCTAAAAAACCTTTCCAAGAACATATTAGGTGGGACAGGGTCGCGCTTAGCGCCGATTCGGGCGAGGATATCTGCCGCTTGATTGTTTTCTCGGACCACATGGAGGAATTCGAGCCCCTCGAATCGAGCTGACATTTTGAGGACGGTATTGCGATAAGCCGCCATTTTTGGGTCCTTGGCATGAAAATCTCCATTTATTTGAGATATTGCGAGGTTCGAGTCCCCACGCACCTCTAGGCATTGAATGCCCATGGAGACTTCCATCCGGAGACCATGCAACGGGGCCTCATATTCGGCTGCGTTGTTGGAGTCTGTGTATAATATTTGTAGTATGTATTGGATTGTATCTCTGATTGGGGATGTCAGGACAACGCCTGCTCCCAGACCCGCCAGCATTTTAGAGCCGTCGAAGTCCATGCTCCAATTGGAGTACGCGCCGTATTCTTTAGGGAGTTCGGCTTCTCTCCATTCGGCGACGAAATCGGCCAGTACTTGTGACTTAATGGCTCGCCGTGGTTTGTATGATATGTCGAACAGGAGGATCTCAATAGCCCATTTGGCAATTCGGCCCGTGGCATCGCGGTTGTTTATAATGTCGTTGAGTGGAACCTCGGAAGCCACCGTAATTGAACACTCTTGAAGTAGTGTCGTAGTTATCGGGATGCCATGAAGACCGCGTATGCTATCTTTTGATAGTATGGGTACTGGGATTTGCATGGAGTGAGGACAGTAGATATGTAGTATACCGGCTTTTGAAGCGGGAACTTATGTCCGTCTGTTTCTCATTCGACGACGAGCACTTCGCTTACAACCTGGTGTGTTGCCGCTATATATAACAGCATTGGTTCGCTGATATTTGGCGTGGCCAAGATTGGGTTGCTAGCCAAGGCAGCTTTTATTTCTTCCAATCCGGCCGTAGCCGCGTCCGTCCACTCGAAGTGTTCGGTGTGCCGAAGAAGGCGATAAAGAGGTAATGCCTTTTCTCCCAGGCGGGAGATAAAGCGGCTTAAGGCAGCCACGCATCCAGTTAATTTTTGGATTTGCTTGAGGTTTGATGGGATAGCCAACTGTGACAGAGCTTGGATTTTAGCCGGATTCACTTCAATTCCTCTGTTAGGAACGATGAAGCCCAAGAGCTTTCTGGCGGGTACGCCGAAAACGCATTTTTCCGGATTGAGCTTAATGTCATATGTTCGGAGATTGTCGAACGTGAGCCTCAAGTCATCTATCAAAGATTCGACATGTCTGGTTTTAATTACCACATCGTCTACGTATGCCTCCACTGTTTTGCTGATTTGTGCTTCCAGGCAAGTCTGAATCATGCATTGATAGGTCGCACCGGCGTTTTTGAGCCCGAAAGGCATAGTGTTGAAACATAAGGGGCCATATGGAGTAATGAATGCCGTTGCGGCTTGATCGGGCTCCGCCATCTTGATTTGATGGTATCCGGAGTATGCATCGAGGAAACACAACGAGTCGTGTCCCGCGGTAGCATCGATTATTTGATCGATGCGAGGGAGGGGGGAAGGGATCCTTGGGGCAAGCCTTGTTAAGGTCCTTAAAATCGACACATAGGCGCCAGGATTTGTCCTTCTTTGGTACCATCACCAGGTTTGCTAGCCAGTCTAGATGTTTTATTTCTCTAATGAATCCGGCCTCGAGTAACTTGGCTAGTTCTTCTCCCATGGCTTGTCGCTTGGGTTCAGAGAAACGCCGAAGATTTTTCTTGACCGGCTTGTATCCCTTTAGAATGTTTAGGCTATGCTCGGCCAGCCTGTGTGGGATGCCTGGCATATTTGAAGGATGCCAGGCGAAGTTGTCCCAGTTCTTGCGTAAGAACTCCTGCAGTGTGGCGTCTGTTGTGGGGTTCAGCTGTGCCCCGAATGGATGCTGTTTTTGTAGGGTCCATTGGGTGGACCTGGAATTTGACTATTTCGTCCGCTGGTTTAAAAGAGGTGGACTTGGGTCTTTTGTCAAGTATCACGTCATCCCTGTCCACTGTAGAGTGTAGCGCAGTTAGGTCTTCGGCCGCAAGGGCTTTGGATAACGATTCGAGGGCCAGTGCAGCGGTTTTATTTTCCGCGCGGAGTGCTATGTCTGGATCACTAGCTAGAGTGATGATTCCATTGGGTCCGGGCATCTTGAGCTTCATGTACCCGTAATGGGGTATAGCTTGGAAGATCGTGAATGCCTCTCGCCCTAGAAGGGCGTGGTATCCGCTACTAAACGGGGCCACTTGGAATGTTATTTCTTCGGACCTGTAATTCTTCGGCGTGCCGAATACCACATCTAGTGTGATTTTTCCCGCACATCGTGCCCCCTGACTAGGGATGATTCCTCTAAAGGTCGTGCTGCTTTGCTCAATGCGGCTCTTGTCTATTTTCATTTTTCTAAGAGTCTCCTCATAGATGAGGTTTAATCCGCTGCCACCGTCCATGAGTACTTTAGTAAGCCGGAAGCCATCCACAATTGGACTAAGGACCAAGGCGGCTGGAGCTCGGGCTGTGCGAAATTGAGGTTCGTCACTGGCATTGAAGGTTATGGCCGTGTCGTTCCATGGATTTATCGTTGGGACATGGCAGACTTCGGCGAGGCTGCGAAGTGCCCGCTTGCGCCTATTGTTTGAGGTGAAAGTCTCGAAAACTGTCAGTACTATATTGTTATTTTCCGCGGGAGGGTGCTCTGCGGTATTGTTGACGAGGAGATCCTCGCCGCTCCTGGCCACCTGCCGGAGTATCCAACATGCTCTAAGGCTGTGTGTTGGCATGGTATCCGATGGACTGTGAATTTTGCATGGCCCATTGAGCCATCCCTCCAATACGGTTCCGCGCCATGTAGTGGGTTTTGGCTTCTTAGTAATTGGATTGGGTGACTTACGAGAGTACACCCTTTTAGTTTGGACAGAGGGTTTAGTCAGAGCCGGAGGATCACAAAATTGTCCTTGGGTTTTCCAAGTGCTTTCCATTGCATAGTACTTCCGTACTATGGACGCCAAGTCAGCGAAGTGTGTTATATCACGACGACTTATGGCGTTGAGGATTCCCTTGTTCGTGCAATTTTTGCAACAGAATGAGATTGTGTCTTCCTCGCGATAGTCCTTCGCCTTGCTTATTGCGAGGAGGAATCTGGCCCAATAATGATGTACTGTCTCTTGGGGTTCTTGTATAATACGGGAAAGATCACTTATGTGAGGGTGGGTGGGTATATTTAAGTGCAAACCCTGGCCCGGTCTGAGACCCAAAGGAGTTTCCAAGCTTGGTAGTTCGGGCTCTAGGACGTTGCCCGACGGTACTAGCCCGCTGTTCGATTCCAAGTTCGAAGCTTGGGCCATGTCCTCCCGTAGACGGGTATCCGGCTCGGAGAGCTCGGGAATCCGAACATAGTTTGTCCTCAAAATAGGGGAAGAATCGCTGCATTGTTCCTCCACCACCGCTATCTGATGGGTAACTGGCGGAGAGTTAATCTCCCTTTGGTCGGGTTTAAGCCCGATCCAATCATAGTCCGTAGCAACTCCCAAGGCGGCGATGTGATCCAAGAGCTCGTTCAAAGAAAAGAGCTCCATTGGATCCATCTGCTCGGCGAATCCCGAGCCGACGTGGAGGCTGTTTTTGATGACCCAAGAAGTCATCGTCGGCGCGACGGCCGACCGGGCGGTCATGACGAAGCCGCCTAATCGGAGAGTTTGTCCTACAGCCAGGGCTCTCCCAGAGGTAACATTGTCCCTGACAACAAGACGTGCCTTCAGGCCTTATCGTGACGGCACAGTGGAACTCTCAATGAAAGCATCAATGTCGGTGTCAAAACCGGTGGATCTCGGGTAGGGGGTCCCAAACTGTGCGTCTAAGGCGGATGGTAACAGGAGGCGGGGGACACAATGTTTACCCCGGTTCGGGCCCTCTCGATGGAGGTAATACCCTACTTCCTGCTTGATTGATCTTGATGATATGAGTATTACAAGGGTTGATCTACCACAAGATCGGAGAGGCTAAACCCTAGAAGCTAGCCTATGGTACGATTGTTGTTGTCCTATGGACTAAAACCCTCTGGTTTACATAGACACCGTTGGGGCTAGGGTTACACAGAGTTGGTTACAAGGGAGGAGATCTACATATCCGAATTGCCAACCTTGCCTTCCACGCAAAGGAGAGTCCCATCCGGATACGGGACAAAGTCTTCAATCTTGTATCTTCATAGTCCAACAATCCGACCAAAGCATATAATCTGGCTGTCCGAGGACCCCCTAATCCAGGACTCCCTCAATCACTGTTGACCCAACGTCTTGGTCCGTGAAGGAGGTGTCAATGCAGCGAACCAGGCAACTAGACTATAGGGCGTTAACACTTTCACTTAGCCATAGGAGTTTTATGGTGGGTCTACGACATAGCCCCTGGTATGTATGCGTCTTATTCATACGACACATTTACATATTTGACCGGAAAGAGGTCCTTCGTGTGACATGGAGGGAATCGCGAAAGATTCTGATAAGTCATCGAGTGGTTGACCAGCTCTTGCCGCATCATGACAATTAGTTTTCGGCTTCCTCTACTGAGTTGCTTAACCAGGTGAACCGGAAGCACAATCGCAGTAGTTCTCCCTTTACTACCCTAGACGATAGAGCGGAACGTAGGATAGCAAGCACAGGAGCCGGGCAACCCAACTATTGACCCAAGACATGATTCGGAGCTGATGCATATAAGGCCAAACTCGCAATGCCGAAGTACGCTATAGAGCTGTTTCGACTTGTCGGCAACTCGTTTGTTCCCATACCGAGCCCCTGGCAAGTTATGCCGAGGTGTATGTTTGAAACAACCGTAGGGGCAAAACTCAGTTCTTTAGAAAAGAATGGATTATTTTTACTGGGATCTGAGTGATGTGCCAATCGTGTATATAGATAACAAGCCGCAACCCCAGCTCTTTGATATGCCAGGGGTCGAAGGAGGAGGAAAAAGGCACTTTACAGGCTCGAAATAGAGAGTGCGGTCTGCAAAAAGTTATTTTAGACCTCCTGTCACACGTCTGCGCCACCTGTCCTCGGTGAAGGGACTCCTTGACGGAAATAGCCCTTGGGTGAGTGTACGAACCCGAACTCTAATAGAGTCTGAGGCCAGCCATTGAGCCACCTGTGGAGGGAAACAAGAAAAAGGAAGAAAAAAATAGTTAAAAAGGGAAGTTTATGGGAATACTTTCAGGTCCGTCCGTATTGTGCTTCTGCTGGTGCCCAGGGTATTTTAAGTGCGTAGTTATGTATGCGCAGTACATATTTTCCAAGTATATGCGGCGGATGGCGGAAGCCGAACTGCTAGTCCTGTATGGGATTTGAACGGTCATGTTGAATGGAGATCGGTGGCTTAATGGCCGACGAGGTATGCGGTGTAATGCCCCCGCTTTGTAGTTCGGCTGAGATAGCCGTAGTGTGATCCTCTGCACGGAGAGAGCGCTCTCTGTGTTCCCCTGTAGGGGACGGTGCCATATGTACCATGTTCACTGTCTTTACTTCGGGGGAAACTGCTTCTGATCCCTGGTGTTTGGTTGGCGAGTTTGGTCGTCGTCGCCGTCGCCAGGCAGCTTCTTCCCCTTGTATTCGGTGTTTAACTTGCTAGCCTGTTTGAAGACCCAACAGCTTCTGTTGGCGTGGTTAGCTGGTTTATTGGGGTGACCATGAATCTGGCAGGGCCTATCCAATATCTTATCCAAATTGGATAGTCCATCTCTATTTGCCTTGAATGGCTTCTTCCATTGACCGGGTTTGGGGCCGCTGAATCTGGCGTTGACCGCTGTGTCGTGCGCTCCCTCATTACTATTGCCACGTTTGTGCTTATTGCGTGGTGGTTTCCCGTTGTCGTCTCGAACTCCGGAAGTGCCCGGGTCACTGGCACTGTTGCTTCTACGAGCGAGCCAGCTGTCTTCTCCTGCGCAAAAGCGGGTCATCAGAGCGGTAAGGGCTGATATGGATTTTGGTTTTTCCCGGCCAAGGTGGCGGGTGAGCCACTCGTCCCGGACACTGTGTTTAAAGGCCGCAAGGGCTTTCGTGTCCGAACAGTCTATGATTTGGTTCTTTTTAACTAAGAACCTAGTCCAGAGCTTTCTGGCTGACTCTCCGGGCTGTTGGATGATGTGACTTAAGTCATCGGTGTCTGGTGGCCGGACATATGTACCTTGGAAGTCATCGCGGAAAGCGTCTTCCAGATCCTCCCAGCTGCTGATAGAGTTTTCACGCAGACTGTTTAACCAGTACCTTGTTGGTCCTCTGAGTTTTAGTGGGAGGTATTTGATGGCATGAAGGCCATCTCCGCGAGCCATGTGATTATGGAGAAGAAAATCCTCGATCCATACCGTGGGATTGGTTGTTCCACCATATGATTCGATATTCACGGGTCTAAACCCCTCTGGGAATTTATGATTCATTACTTCGTCAGTGAAGAAGAGTGGGTGTGCGGCGCCTCTATATTGGGCCACGTCGCGACGTAGCTTAGATGGAGTCCATCTGCAGTTTTTGGCCTAGGCATAACTAGACTTGTCCCGTCCGAATAGGTAGCCGACATCGCGTGTCGAGGCACGTCCTCACGATCCGTAGATCGACCTATTGTGTCGTGCTCTACTGTCCAGCTTCTGCCGAGGGTCGTATGTATGATCCCGAGCTGTTTTGTCTCTATTTTTTCTTTGGGGTGAGGCAGGCTGCTGTTCGGCTTGAGCTGCCGCTTTATCCCGACTGCATAGTGGTCGGTTAGCCGCATTGTCTCGACCGCGTGGTACAAGTGCCGGCGCCTCCGCATCGAACTAAGGTAGCAATATGTGCTTTGGGTAACCCTTGGTTGTGTGCTTGGGGCTGTATTCTTCGGCCCCTAGGATGTCTATCCATCTATCCTTGAGCAGGTCTTGGTCAGCTTGAAGCTGCTAGTGTTTCTTTTTCAGGCTCCTTGCCGTGGCTAATAGCCGGCGTTTAAAGTGCTCCTACAAAAGAGGTTCCTCAGGCATGATGAAATCCTTGTCGCCGAGGCTCTCCTCATCCTCGGAGAGCAGAAGATAATTACTGCCCTTCGAGTCTTTGTGTATGGCCTATTCATGCGGGCTATCATACCCGTCTTCCAGTTCATCCTATTTGGATGTTGCCCCAACAGGGGCTTCATTGTCTTTGGCATCGTCCGAGGTGTTGTTTTCTCCGGTGTCGGTATTACTGTCTTTTGTGCGACGTGACTTAGAGCGGCGCCGCTGACGTCGGCGTCTGGGCTGTGTCTCAGGAGGTTTATCCTCAACTGGATCTTCTTTGTCATCGTCGTTAGTTTCTTTAGGTGTATCCACCATGTATACGTCGTATGAAGAAGTGACCGTCCCGCGTCCGGTGAGTGGCGGGTTTCGGCCCTGCTCTTCTTCGGCATCGACGCCTATACCGTCGAAGTCTTCGAAGCCGTAATCGAGCATGTCGGTTAAGTCCTCGACAGTGGCTATGGAGTGGGTGGTGGGTGGGAAGCAAGATTCTCCATCATCAGCCCCTAGTTCGAACCGAACATGGTTTGACTGTGAGTCCCCCGCCAAGGATAGGTTTTTCAATGAGTTTAGCATGTCACCCAAAGGCGAGTGCTGGAAGATGTCTGCGGCGCTGAATTCGAAGACCGATAAATGACCAAGTTCGGCGCCCGCGGGCTCACATGGTTTGGGCTTACAGCGGGAGACTAGTCCAGAGTTCCGGTGGCACAGGTATCGTGTGAGATCAAGTCTATGTGCGGCTCCAACACCGGGGAATCCGTGGCCTCTGTGGTGGGGTTGAGCTTCCTGTCCTTGGATGGCGCAGTCTGCTCCGGATCTAAGGCCAGAGCGGTTATGGGAGCTTTTTCCTGGATAGAGTCCGATGACAGATTTAGGTCATGTCCCTCAGGGTGGCCAGGAGTGATAGCCGCGGTCTCGAATCCGACGAAGATCAAGTCCCCACGGATGTCCGCAACATAGTTCAAGCTCCCAAATCTGACCTGATGGCCAGGGGCGTAGCTTTTGATCTGCTCTAGATGGCCAAGCGAGTTGGACTGCACAGTGAAGCCGCCGAACATGAAGATCTATCCGGGGAGGAAGACTCCCCCTTGGGCAGCATCGTTGTAGATGGTTGAAGGAGCCATCGAACCTCTTGATGTTAGCACAGTGGAACTCTCAATGAAAGCACCAATGTCGGTGTCAAAACCGGCGGATCTTGGGTAGGGGGTCCCGAACTGTGCGTCTAAGGTCGATGGTAACAGGAGACAGGGGACACAATGTTTTACCCAAGTTCGGGCCCTCTCTATGGAGGTAATACCCTATGTCCTGCTTGATTGATGTTGATGAATATGAGTATTACAAGAGTTGATCTACCACGAGATCGTAATGGCTAAACCCTAGAGGCCTAGCTTGTATGGTTATGATAATGTGTGTCCCCTGGACTAAGTCCTCCGGTTTATATAGACACTGGGAGGATCTAGGGTTACACAAGGTCGGTTACAAAGAAAGGAATCTACATATTTGGTCGCCAAGCTTGCCTTCCACGCCAAGGAGAGTCCCATCAGGACATGGGTGCAGTCTTCGGTCTTCGTATCTTCACAGCCCATCAGTCCGGCCCATGGCTAACAGGCCGGACGCCCGAGGACCCCTTAGTCCAGGACTCCATCAGCCACATCTCTAACATCCGTGAAGATCACGTCCGCCGAGGGAAGGGGTGGATGCTTTGTGTAGATGCGGTCGCCAACTCCGTCGGTGAAAACCCACTGTCGCCACGTCCCGATCAGGGGTCCCCGCCGTTCTCTCTCACAAAGTCAGTGTAGTTACCTTCGTCCCATGCTCACTGCCACGACATGGGCAGTTGCCGCCTCCCGCCGCCCTCCTCTAGGTTGAGCTACATCCTGACATCCCTCTGGCACAACTTCCTTTACAGTTGGCTTGCACCATTGCCCCAGCTGCCCACAGCGCTCCATGTGGATATTTCTCTACTTCTTTGCCCCACACGTACCTCTAATGGCTTCTACTGTATTTGTGATGAGTTTATGTCTCATCAACTAGTCCCAGTAATCTTATTCTAATCACGCCTCTTCATTTTCTTTGCCACAGGGATGCTCATCTCGATATTAGTGAAACTGCACAAAATGATTTGATGGTCAAAGGGTTGCAAACTTCATTTCTTCGGAAGGTTCAATGTTGCCAGCAAATTAAATCCTGGTTAGGGTTTAGGGTTCAAGGTCCAGGGACTGCATGGATCATTTTTTATTTAGTTTTCTCTGTTCCAAAATAAGTGTCAACTTTAGTAGTAGTACAACTTTGTACTAAAGTTTGCATAAAGTTGAGACACTTATTTTGGAACGGAGGGAGTACATATTGGCTATGATATGTCAATCATTGAGATGCAATAGCATGCATGTTAGTCTCCTTTGTATTTGATGAAATGTTGCAATGGGGCAACCTTGGACGCATGATACATGAAATAGAAGATGGAAGCTTCATAACATTGTACAAATTTATCTCGCTGAGAAATTACAGTACGTACTAGTACTATGTAAAGAGTTAGGTGTCGCAAGGTGTCCAGAAAACATGGTGATAGTGTGAGGTGGGCCATGTAATCACTGAGCTTGCGTGTTTTCACTGCTTTCGCCCTCCTCCGCTTTAGAATGGAGAAAATTGTAATCTACCTCCTTTCGCTGAAACGTGGGAAATCTAGTAGTCGAACCACCTCAGTAATAATGACCAATGAACCGCCAAATCACACAGACCCAGTAATAAATTGGACGAACGAAGCAACCATCACTCTTGAATCCGCTTCTCCCTTCAATGCAGGCGCCAGTGAGAGGTCGTGTTCGCTCTTCCCGGGCAAGAATGTGGCACCGATTGTCTGGAGCGGAGCTGACCATTTCGGGCGGGAAGCGCGCGAGAGCGATGGAGGGGCTTTGGGTGGACCCGACTGGTCAAGAGCGGGCATGGCAGCTGTCCCGACTGGACGCCCAGAAATGAGAGGATGCACCGACTCTTGCATCTAAGTCGTACACTACACACCATCTCTCTGTAGGAGTAGGTCGATGCGTTGCTCTCTCTATCACACACATGTTGTTAAAACACACACACACACACACAGGTTCATTGAATAGGAATATCGTGTGAGTGGGAAGCCACAGGAAGTGAGATAAATGGAGTATGTACAAGAAGACAAGAGGTGGCGAATATTCCATCAAACCTAGACTGAGGAGTAGTACTCCCTCTATCTAGGTGTTAAGTCATCTTACAAGAATCAGATATTCCCAAAATGTTTAGGCGTCGTCCATTAACTTTGCATCTCAATACCCTCCTAGCCTTGCTGCTAGCGAGCGTTACTTACTCTGCCTTGTTATCTCCCTCAGAAACCCAATGCATGGAGCGCAACTACGCGTTGATCAGTCAAAGAATCAAAGTCGGCTTGCATGCGAGTTAATATGTGGCCCTGCATGGTAGCTAAAACGACATCTCTTAATTGTTGTGATTAATTGTTGCGTTTAGAGAGAGAAATCAGGGCTTTGATTGGAGGAAGGACTAGTCAAGTTTCTCCTTCTCCTCCAATCTGCTTGCACCTTGGTCCCGCTGCACCTTCTAACGTGACTTATACACCTAGACGGAGGGAGTAGTACGAGATACGGTGGCAGCTGACTTAGGTCGAATACAAGTGCCCAAAATTATTGGAAGAGTGCAAAGTGTACAAACTAAATAATTAAAATTAAATTTCTCGTTTTTTTCAAAACGGAGGCAAAAGATTTGCCTCATCCACTAAATAAGAGGAGAATAGAGTTTCACAGTTTGCAAGTGACCCTACAAATAAACAACATGGCAATTACTCTCAATATGCCCTAGTTTCTTAGCACCTGTTGCAACCCTTAGTACATACAATGGCACACTGACTTAGGCCGAATACAAGTGCCCAAAATATTTAAATTTGGAGGATGGTGCACCCCACCTTTCTGATATTTTGATCGTGTGTGGTTTAGTTGTTGTTCACTTCGGAGGGTCGTGTACCACATGTGAACGTTAGTAAGCGCGACTGGGAGGCGTTCAGCGTTAATTGCGAGTTGACTCCTTCGAGCGTTAAATTTTATTCACGTATTAGCATTGCCACTAGTATTCATGCACAATTTAAAATATTTTTTATGGAGAGGAAAAGAAAACCACTCCATCTATATATGTTGCAGCCTCACGCTTGTTTTCTAGGGTTTGCTCTGTTCACAGTCTCTCCACTATATATATACACACGCTGGAGCCTCAGCGCTTGTAGTTGCTCCCTTCACACTCTCTCAACCTCTCCAGATCTAAACAAGACTTCATTGGCCTCTCTCTCTCTTCCCTCATTGCTGGTGAAAGAGCCGACAGGATCCGTCTGCCGGGAAGAGGAGGCTTAACGATGTCGCCGTTGGCGAGGGAGGGAATCCACTACCGGTGCACCTGTTCTCTTTCACCCAGCGGCGGCATGGGACGGCCTCCGACCCCTTCTTCCTCGATGTAAGTACATAGTGTGGGCAGATTGGCCTCCGGCCGCCCACTGAGCCACATCCCGAGAACCTTAAGGTATAATTTACTTATTCAACATGCATTGCTCTAGCTGCATGTGGATTTCTTCCGCTTCTGCACTCGAATCTAGGTGTTGGATCAAACAAGAAAGTAAAGGGGAAAGTTGTATAGCATGAATCTAGGACGTGGTTCAAAGAGGAAAGGAAGGGGAAAGTAGTACATACCGGCTATCCAGCACCTATGTTGGTCGAAAAGGGAAAACAATGACAAACGTAATACGCAAATCTATAACGAACTGGTCTTTCTGTTGGTGGGGGAAAGGGCTATAGAGTTTGAGCAGGACTAGATTCGTTGCCCTCACATAGGGAAAGGTGTCTAAAGATCACAAAACTGGGACCAACACAAATATGCTCCTTGCACTGGTACGAGTTGGTGCTATACAAACGGTTTTAAACGCCTTTCCGCGACGGCATTTGGAACCGTCTCCAAGTGAGTGTGGGCGATAGGGGCGGTCCTTCCCACACGACCCATAAACCGTTGGGGATAGGGAGCCAAGATGCATATACAGTACTCCTACTCGTTTGTGCTCGCATTGCCATCGCAGTCGGTATTCTGTGGTGCTACGTTTACGATGTGTGGCCCATCACAAACAGTTCACTATTATATAACGTGTATGATAAGCATACAATCGCACACGTTCGCTTTTCTCAAATCGTATGCGATAACTAATTAAGAAGATTAGATAATCGTCATACGAGTGTCGAACAGGATTACGAAACATTGGACCATCGTAACATCGTCGTACATGACAACTATCGCACACGCTATTCCGTGGTGCAACATTTACAATGCATACTTCATTAGAAACAGTTCATGGTTGTGAATCGTGTATGATAAGGCAACTATCACAAACCTTTAGTTGCCCGCACCATTTGTGATATTGTCTAACATCGCACATGCTTTGCAAACGGCAACTATGTGCATCTCTGCACACGTTTTCTCTTTGTGAACCATGTCGGATTATGGTGTATATCGCAAACGTTTGTGTTCTACCAACCGTGTGTGCCATAATGACCTGGAGAGCGTAATTTCACTGTAATTCAATTGTTGCTATTTCATATTGTACCTGATTTGAATTTGAATTTGAATGTATGCTATAGCTTTATTCATATCCATCGGGTTCAAACAAACAATGCATTATTTGATTCATAGGTACCTATGTTCAAGAATTACATAAGAACCAAATAAAGAATGATGAACTACAGTTGTATACTTGTACTATTAAAGACGGTAAAGAAAGAGGCGAAATACATTCTGGTTGCTGAACAAGGTGAAGCGGAATGCCCATATTGTGCCCTCTTCCATGCAAAAGGCACACACGAGTCTAGTCCAACCCCTTGTGATGGCTAGCCGCCCATCATTCACGGTCTTCATGAAGACATCTAGATAATCATCGTGTTCTGGTAGAAATACTTTAACCTTTACATGCCCACCAATCATGTAGTTTGAGAGGTAATCTTGAATAAACCGCTTTGGGAACCACTTCAAAGGAAAAAAGATTCAGACATTGTCATCTAACACAACTCATTATGGGCAGTAAAAAGAAGGTTGCAGAGTTCTTACTTACCATCCTGCAGTTCACTGTTGTCTTGGATAAAGTGTAAAAATATATTTTAATTGCCATATTTTGACCCATTTTACTAACAATCTTTATTAGCTTCCTCACTTGATGCTGGTTCATCGACATCTCATTTCCCCATACACAGAAAGGGTCGAAGCGCGGATCTTTACCAATGACATATGTACCTAAAAGCACCAATTTAATATTATACGCTATATAGCAATTGCACAATGATGTAGTACAACACTCTTTTATAATATATTATAACATCCAATATACTCACATATTAGATGAATTAACATCTTATATTATGGGCCGGAAGGATTTTATTGCATTCTTACAAATTATCGGCTAATTAACTGATGTTGTATCCATGCGTTAGAGTTAGTTTGAGCTAGTTCGGGCTCAAATAGCCCTAAAGTATATCCAAATATGAGGGCTAGTTTGAGCTAGTTGCATCTCCCACCCAAAAAAAACTATCCAACCCAAGAGGTGCTAATTGGAGCTAGTTCTCCTAGTGCATTTATTGTCAATCTAACCCTGTCATCCAAGAACCTCTTTGGATAGAGTTAGTTCAGGGTTAGTCATGAGCTAGAAACTAACTCTAACCTCTAGCTAAGTTGAGTATCCAAAAAGGGATGTGTTGTTGTTGTTACTGCTGCTGCTCTTCTACGTACATTTAGACATCATCAGAACATTAAGGTAACACTCTTCCTTGTTTCTATGTAGCCTAGGATTGCATATTTAGACATTAAGTACAGTGCATGTTGCTATGTAGCCTCAGATATATTACATATGGCCCTAGTTAACCTAACAATAAATGGGTTACAGATATATTTAGTTAGAAGTCTGATTCACCGATTAGTCCCTTATCAACCCCCGGCTTATATGGTACCAGCTACCAATATCCTGAACAGTGAGTATATATAAGCCATGGGATGAAACTAACCTCGATGGAAAACAGCATTCGTTCCCAAAATTGTCCCGTGTAGGTACATTGAGAGGCATGTTAAGCACAACAGGTTAAACATCAACCAAAATTATCCATGGCAGACAAAATGATCTCCAAAAGATAGCTTCAGTGTTCAGGTTTAAGCACGCTAGTAAAGCAAAACAAATGGAAAGGTGTGCTAACTGCAACAGGCCTAACATTTAACAACAAGCAAACATAGTCATTCAAACTGGTATTGTGCCGGTCTAAGTACACTGGTTATTGTTAAATAATAATGGAAAGGCGTGTTAACTACAAGATGCAACAACCAAATGTAGTCATTCATAGTGGTATTGTTGAAACTGGTACTCATGAAATGGAACAACACAGTTCATACTTGCACATATAGAACATCACGTTGTGAATAACTGGAATAAACAAGGCATACTACGAACAACCAAAGATAGCATTTGAAACTGGACATATGCTAACTACAAACAACCGAACAATGAAAAGACTTTAAAAGAGGCATATGCTAGCTATAACAGGCTTAACAGCAAGCAAATATATGCATTCCTATCGGTATGTTTAAAACTAGATTGATGAAATGTACTGCACAGTAAATAATTGCACATATAGAGCATCACATTGTGAACAACTAAAATAAAGAAGGCATACTGCAAACAACCAGATATAGCAATTAAGACTGTACATATTCTCACTACACTACAAAAGGGACTGGACAAAACAAATCATGGGTTTCACCCCTGTGAAGAGGCATGGCAAACAAATCATGGGTTTCCTTACTTGTCACAAATGGGCTCGTTCCCATGGGAAGAGCACGGATCCTGGATGCGCTCCATGTTGTCGCAGATGGGCTCCTTCCCCTTGGAAGAGCACGACTATAGGGTGCCCTCCCTGATGTCGCAGACGGGCTCTTTCCCCTTCGAAGAGCACATGGGCTCTTTCCCCTTGGAAGAGCAGATGGGCTCTTTCCCCTTGGAAAAGCTGGAGAGGCTGCCCTCCTCGTGGTCGTCATCGATGAGGTCTGACTTGGAAGTTGTGGATCCCAAGCCAGCGTCATAGAACGTGTCCTTAAGAAATGACAAAAGGGGCACAATGGTGATGTAGGATGGTAAATTCTTGACAGCAAGCGAGAGGAGATTAGCGGTGGGGCCATGGATGAGATCGACGGTGGTTGAACCCGATGGGTTGGGGGTGGGCCACTTAACCTGTGACATAGCCCGCCTTAGGTCGTCGCTGTCGATGACCTCGATGTTGTAGCCGGCGTCCGCGACATACCCGCATACTTGAGCCTGTTGATTGAGTGCCTGCGGCCAGTAATGGTCGTCAGCTTCCTCGATGACGTCGGGCGAAGAGACCGCGATACACCTGTTTTGGGCCAGTCCCTTCTCGAGCTCCACGGGCAAACCGGCAGATGTTGACAATGGAGGCCTTGCAGCGGCGGCGGCGGGGGGGCCCTTGCTAGGTCTTCAAGCGAGGGCGGGTGTGTGTGTGTGTGTGCGCGCTCCCAAGGAGGTTCAGGTGTATGTGTGCGGAGGGGGGCAGAGGGTGTGTTTGAGGAAATGACACGGGTACTGAAAATTTTACTACGCGGGAGTCAAACGTGGGAGTGAAATGCCGGGGCTACTAAAATTTTTGATGATGGTGCATCACACATGGTCCGGAGATAACAACCGTGTTTTATGAAATAGAAAAACCCTCGAGGCGGGAAGATATTTTTGAGGGATGCAGGCGGGATTGGGAACAAGAAACATCACACACAGTCGAAACACAATAACTGTGTGCTATCAAACATGAAAAAGTTGCAGGCGGGTAGATATTTTTGAGAGGGGAAGCCTCATGGAGCCCAGTGTACTGTGCGGATGTGTGCGTGACAGGGGCACTGGCATGGCACATGGTTAGTTTGAGTGAACCGTGTCTGTTGCGTCATCCGACTTGTCTAATGTTCATAAATTTGGCGAAAAATGACGCGGGAGAGGGTCAGAACACGAACACGCTTGCATGTGGACCAAATTTATGTATGAAAAGGGTGGTTTGATGTTCAAATACCAAATGCAACTTCGATGTGTCACCTATCTCGCCAAGCGCACGGTATTGCTTGCCCCCGCCACTCGTGTCGGCATGAAGGGAATCCTAAGCTATGAATGCATGCCCCCCAACCGAGGTTCACCTAGCAAAGTGCGAATTAGCTAGCAGCCCCCCTCATGTCAGCACGAAGGGAATCCTAAGCTATGAATGCATGCCCCTCCCCCCAACTGAGATTCACCTAGCAAAGTGCAAAGTAGCAGCCCCCCTCCCCCCACACTTTCAGTCGGTGGGCCAGAGAGTCATCTCACCAAGATGGATCATAAAATGGACCAAGAATAATCCACCTTGGTCGTACAACCTCTCTCTTGTTGTTGGTCAAAGTGATGGCCATCCATGCGACCCCGGAGATGGGCTAGCTCGCCAATTATCACACAAGTAGCTAGTCCCCGAAGACAACCACTGCATGTGTGTGGCCCAAATATATGTATAGAGAGGTGTGTTTTTGAATAGACAATGGAACAACTTTGATGTGGCACCGTGATTTCGAACTAGAAATCCCCACACTAAGTGAGGGTTAGGTTGACGATGCATATGTATGTTACACCACACTTCAAGCCGGCGACGGGGATTCATGCATGCATGCGTGCATAGTATATGCACTCCAACTTAATTAGGTCTGAATCTCATCATGACCTATACTATGATAACACAAACCAAAGGAAACCTATACTATGATAACACGAACAAAGGAAGAACCCACCATGGTAACCTATCTTGTTGTCGGTCAAGGTGATCATGGATGTCAACGCGGGCCCACGAATATATAGGCTTGTCGCTGATAACCACGCGAGGGAGTTGTAACGCCCTCGATGCGGCTATATCTCCCACATGTCGAAGCATGACTTAGAGGCATAACCGCATGGAAAGCAATGTCGCAAGTGAGGTAATCTTCACACAACCCATGTAATACATAAGGGAAAGAGATACATAGTTGGCTTACAATCGCCACTTCACACAATTACATGAATAAAGCATTACATCAACCAGATACAATCAAGGTCCGACTACGGAACCCAAAATAAAAGAAGACTACCCCAAATGCTACACAGATCCCCGATCGTCCCGACTAGGCTCCACTACTGATCAACTAGAACGAAACAACATAAAGGACAAGATCTTCATCGGGCTCCTCCTTGAGCTTGGTTGCGTCACCTGCACGGTATCATCGGCACCTGCAAACTGGTTTTGGAAGTATCTGTGAGTCACGGGGACTCAGCAATCTCATACCCTCGCGATCAAGATTATTTAAGCTTATAGGAAGGGTAAAAGTATGAGGTGGAGCTGCAGCAAGCGACTAGCATATTAGGTGGCTAACATACACAAATGAGAGCGAGAAGAGAAGGCAAAAGCACGATCGATGAACTATGATCAATAAGTGATCCTAGAACAACCTACGTCAAGCATAACTCGAACACCGTGTTCACTTCCCGGACCCCGCCGAGAAGAGACCATCACGGCTACACACGCGGTTGATGCATTTAATTAAGATTAAGTTTCAGGTTTTCTACAACCGGACATTAACAAATTCCCATCTGCCCATAACCGTGGGCACGGCTTCTGAAAGTTCAAATCCCTGCAGGGGTGTCCCAACTTAGCCCATCACAAGCTCTCATGGTCAACGAAGGATATTCCTCCTCCCAAGACATTCCGATCAGACTCAGCATCCAGGTTACAAGACATCTCAACAATGGTAAAACAAGTCCAGCAACACCGCCCGAATGTGCCGACAAATCCCGATAGGAGCTGCACATATCTCGTTCTCAGGGCACACTCAGATGAGCAATCCGTACAACTAAAACCATCCCTCGAGTTTCCCCGAGGTGGCGCTGCAAGGGGCTCTAGTTTGGACCAACACTCAGAGGAGCACTGGCCCGGGGGGGGGTTAAAATAAAGATGACCCTTGGGAGCGTGACTCCCATGGGAAAAGAGGCTAGGTGGCAAATGGTAAAACCAATGTGAGGCATTGCTGGAGGATTTTTATTCAAGGCGAACTGTCAAGGGGTTCCCATTATAACCCAACCGCGTAAGGAACACAAAATCCGGGAACATAACACCGGTATGACGGAAACTAGGGCGGTAAGAGTGGAACAAAAACCAGGCATAAGGCCGAGCCTTCCACCCTTTACCAAGTATATAGGTGCATTAATTAAATAGGAGATATTGTGATATCCCAACAATAATCATGTTCCAACAAGTAACAACATTTCCATGTTCCAACAAGGAACAAACTTCATCTTCACCTGCAACTAACAACGCTATAAGAGGGGCTAAGCAAAGCGGTAACATAGCCAAACAACGGTTTGCTAGGGCAAGGTGGGTTAGAGGCTTGGCTTAACAATATGGTAGGCATGATAAGCAAGTGGTAGGTATCGCAGCATAGGCCTAGCAAAAGAGCGAGCAACTAGCAAGAAAAGATAGAAGTGATTTCGAGGGGTATGGTCATCTTGCCTGAAATCCCGCAAGGAAGAAGAACGAGTCCATGAAGAAGACAAACCGACGTAGTCGAACGGGTCCTCACAAACGCGACGTTGTCGGAACCAACCCGAAGAAGCAACACCGGAAAGAAGCACACAACATAGTAAACAACCAACACATGATCATGGCATGATGCACAACCAAGTATGATGCATGTCCGGTTTAATGAGGCATGGCATGGCAAAGTGCACAAACAATCCTACAAATTAAGTGGAGCTCAATATGCAACTCCGTTGCATGTTGACGAAACACCACATGACTTATTTAGTTCGATCTCATTTATGTACTCAACAATATTAAATGTTGTTAAACATGGCAAGAGGGTGAAGCAAAACAAAACTACCTATCTAGGCAAGTTTAAATGAGGCCGGAACAACAAACAAAAAGGCCGGAAACTCCTCATGTGCATATTTTAAGGTTTGGTACTGTTCTGCGTAAACACAATTTTAGAGTTATTAAACATGCAAAACAAGTACACCATGTTAATCTAGGCATTTTTCTACCCCATTTACATATAAAGTTTGTTAGGAACTGAGCTACGGTTATTTAGTTATGAATTAAAGCATTTTAACATGACGTAGGAGCAAATTTAATCAAACAGCATTTTAAACATTTCAAACATAGATGAAAGTTGGATATTATGAGTCTAGACAAAATTCTAAGAAAGTTTCATATGTAACTTATTTTAAACCGATGCACGGTTGGTGAGTTATTAAATACATGTAGTCTAGGGGGTTCTCTGTAAAACTGGGTTCTCTGGAATAAAAGATAAATTCACATACCCTGAAAAAAACGTCAACGGGCTGAAACTGGGCAGACCGGGCTGCTCACATTGGGCTTGAGGAGGCGCTGGGCATCTAGGCTGCGAGCGAAGCAGAGGAAGGCCTCGCGCGGCGAGTGGCACTCGTCTAGGCAGGTGCTGGACTGGTCAACACAAGCGCTCGGGCAGAGCAGCACGATGCAGAAAAGTCTTCGCTCGCCTCCCTCGGTCGAACAGAAGGAGGCGGCGCTGGGGACTCGCGGCAGGGTCAGCAGGCGCGGGGCGGTGCAGTGCGGACGCCGAGGCGGCAAAGAGCGGTGAAGGCGGCGACTCCGGCGAGCCGGACTGCGGCGACGGTGACGAGAGCGAGGCGGCGCTGGAGCTCAGGGAGGATCCAGGCGAGGGTGGCTTGCAGGCAGCGGATCCGAGCCACTGGTGCTCCGACGGAACAGCAGCGGCGGAGGAACATCTGGGCATGGGGACGCAAGCTTCTCTCGACGGCCATGGCGGAGAGATCCGAGCTTGGGGTTGCGGAGGAGGAGCATGGGACTGCGGCTGCGGACGTTGAGGGGCTCTGGCAAGGTCTTGGCAGCGACGAACTTGACGCGGCTTCAGCAGGATCGCGGATCAGATGGAGGTCGGGAGGGCAGCAGCAGCTGGACCCGGGCGCGAGCGTGGCAGGGTTGGAGGCACGGACGGCGCGGAGATGGTTGGATCCGGGCGGCGAGGCGCCGAAACCCCACTTGGACGAGGCAGGGAAGGCCGGCGACGAGTCTTCTGCACGGAGATGGCGACGAGGGATTAGAGATGAGAGAGACCTTGGGGAGGAAAATAGAGGAGGAAGAGGATGCGACGGGACCTGGGGCTTCGGCCGTCGATGGTGGTGAGGCTCGCCAGCGACGAGGCGAGGAAGACGGGGTTTGTCAGCGCGGGGACGCCCCGGATCGAGCGGGAGGAGGCTGACTGCGAGGGGATCGATGGAGGTAGGTGGCGGCGCTAGGTTGGCTCGGGAGAGAGTGAGGGGATCCCGAGGAAGATTTTTGGAGCGGCGGTGGCAGGGAGGGACAAACCTCCTATGTTTTAGGGTTAGACTAGATTAGGTGAGGTTGGGCTATAAATATAAGGAAAAGAGGGAGTTTGGATCATCCGATCAAAATCGGACGGTTCAGAAAGAATAGGCTAGGGAGTCCAAAAAAATAAAACGGTGACGTTTTATTGACGTTTGGGGATGATCCGGACCCAACAGTGACGACTGCCCGGGTCGGGTCCGAGACAGCTTTCGGACGCGCGCGAGGAGGGACGCAGTGTGACGAGAGAGGTTAGGTTGGACCTGGCGGTAGGTAGTGGGCTGTGCAGAAAGCCTTGGGCTGAGAGAAGAGAAGAGAGAGACCCGGCGACTGTTTTCGGAGACCAAAAACGTGCGACGTTTTGACCGACTATATTGTCGCTATTGTCAATCGTTGGGGCGTCAAACGAACTCCGAATGCGATGAAACTTGACAGACGGTCTATCTACACTATAATAAGACCACACGCCAACTTTCATCCCATTCCGAGAACATTTTCCGGCCACTTATAAAAATACTATTTCGGACATGCCGCGGGCGCGTGCAAGTGTGGTTGGCCTCAGAACGGACAACGGACGGAACTGGGGGAACCCGGACGGATGCAAGTTTCGAAAACATGATGATGCAATGCACATGATGACATGACATGATGCAACACGCAAGCGAATGACATGGCAACGACAGCGAATAACGGGGCGACACCTGGCGCAACGGTCTCGGGGCGTCACAGGAGTGTACCGTTCGAAGACAACCACTACATGTATGGAGGTGATGCGTGCATGCTTGTTTGAATACCATTTCACAACATTGATGTGGCGCGTGCGTCGAAAATCATACAGTGCCCACACAGAGCAAGATCGGTCCATGGCGTGTCGTTGTACTAGCCACTTTGACTCGATGGGTGGGATTCATGCGTAGACATGCATGTGTGCGTGCTCAAACTATATCATGTCATCCCAGAGCATGACCTATATATATACCGTATTACAAGAAAAAAATCCCCTCCTAAGTCAAATTAACCTCTCTCATTGTCAGGCAAAAAGTAGTGATGGACCAAGCGGGCCCACAGATGGAAAGCATCGATATCGCTAATGACCGCTTAAGTGGGTGCGAGAGAACAACCACTGTCGCTTTGCATGTGGGCCAAACATATGTTGAATACCCAAAATGCACAACTTTGATGTGCCACATGCCTCAAAAAACCATAAACCCCCACACAGAGCGAGGTTCATGAAGCGTACTACATATGATGGTCCCCTTCCCCCTCTTCGCCGCATACTATATGCTCCTACCGTAATACAACCCAAAAAAGAATCCTCCTCGATGGTGAAATTAATTAACCTCTCAAAGTGATGCATGCATCGATGATGCCCTCGTGGGCCCACAGATGGAAGCATCGCATGTGAGTGTCCTAGCTAGGATAACCACCGCCTGCATGCATGTGGCCCAAAGAGGTGTTGTGTGATGTTTGAATAGCCAATTTCACAACTTTGATGTGGCACGTGCCTCAGAAAACGAAAAGTCCCGACACTGAGTGAGGTGTACTTGTTCACGGACGCGTATGTATAGTATATATGCTAGTCCCCTCCCACCTCTTCGACACGTACTATATACCACCATAACACAAACAAAAAATATTCTACCTTGCTGGTCAAATTAACCTCACTGCCGGTTGTTCATCAAAGTGATGGAGGACAACCTCGCGGGCCCACGAAAAGCGTCACACGCGAGTATCGAGTGTCGTGTAGGACAACCATCGACTGCATGTGGCCAAAACATGTATGTATGAAAGGGTTCTGTAATGTTTTAAATAATGAATTCACGACTCTGATGTGGCACATGCCTAACAAAACGGCCAACCAACACGCTGGCTCACAACTCGTAGTGTACTGCGAGCCACCCGCCACCCCCCAAACGCACACACCCACACACACACCGCGAATCCACCGCAACTACGATGCATGTTAAATTATCCTGTGGTGAACATATGTTACCAAAGGAGGGACATTTTAATTTCAAAAAAACAGAGATCATTAAGGCGTTTTAGTGCATTAATTGATTGATTTTCTATGGGTATAATGTGAAAAAAAAAATCAAATTTGAGCTAGATGCACACGTGACAGTGCAACTAAATGGATTGCAAAAACACATGTGCGCTACTAGGGAAAACCCTAGTAGTAGCGTGGGTTTTGAGCCTATCAGCAATGCGGGTAGCCGCGCTACTACTACTGCGCTACAGTTAACAGTTAGTAGTAGCACAGTGTAAACCCACGCTACTACTATTGACTATATCAGCAAAGCTTTTCTGGAACGCGCTACTATTAAGTAGCTGTAGCCCTTTCCTATCCCCGCGCTATATTTGTATCTTTCATCATTTTTCCCTGCTTCCTACCCCGTTTCAATAAACTGCAATTTCACATATACCAGATAACAATGTCAGTAACCACAATACCATATAGTCATACAGTAGTCATACAATATCATAAAGCATTATAGGTACTAGGTAGTACTAGATAACAATTACATATATAGTCAACATGCATCCTCAAGCAGTACTAGGTAGTCTTATAGCCACACATATATAGCAGTTCTACTAGGTATATATAGTCATACAGCCACACACACACATATGTAGTTCTAGATGATAACAACGACGATCATCATCCTCAAGCCTGGGCGGTGGGTGTTCCTGATAGTAATTAGGATGGCCTGTCCAACACGAAGATTCTTGCCAACGAGGAATCTCTTCCACCCAACTAAGCTGAAGTATGTACGACTATCCGTGTCCACGACATAAGTACAGGTCGTAATGGAGCCCCTTGCGGTAAGGCATAGTCCAGTTGAGCCTTCTTCATCAGGTTCAATACCAAAACTCACAGATAGGCTCTTTGGCAATTTCTGAATAAGAAAACATATCAATTAATAAGTAGCCTCACACATACTCTTGCAAATATGTTTCTACTAAGTATAGATTTCTACACTATCAAAAGACACAATACCACACATTTCTACTAAGCATGAATTCTACTAATAAGTATATATGGATTATCTATAGTATTAATAGTTCCTTGGATTCTACACTAATAAGCATGTGATCGGACTCTACACTAAAGCATATCATCGAGTAGATTCCACACAACATATATCATTGGACTCTACACTAAGCATATCATCGGATTCACTAAGCACATCATCGGATAATTTGCATTTGTAAGTATAACAATAAAGCATATATATATATCATCAAATTACTACAGTTAGTATAACATACCATATCATGCCGATCGACCCTGGTACTTGTCAGACGGGTCACGAATGGCACCCCGACAAAGTCATCATGTGACGGAATTATGTCCCATAGGTTGCACACCTCCTCCTCGCTCAGCCTCATTCTTTGAGCTACGATGGCTTCATGAAGTGGGTCCTCATCATCTTCATTGAGTGGGTCCTCATCATCTTCATCGTCTTCCACCTTGTTGATATAAATGACAGCCAGCTTGGGTCTTTCTGCTATGAAGGAGAAGCTGATCAACTCACCACCAGTAACACGCATGCGGGCGAGGAAATCGGCCCATCCATCTCCTCCAATCCGCGACATATTGCTTCCTTTCTCAACGTCCATAGTGTAGGGCCACCCGGGAGCCTCAATGGTCTCAGTGTCTCCTGTCGGCTTGTTGAATTTTGACCTCACATTGCATGGAACGATCTGTGTACAAAAAGCAAAATCACACAATGCATTAATGCCAACACTAAAAAAATAGTTGTTACATTTCATATAATTTCTTACCGCCGCATGACGAAAACTCGGCTGGAAGTAGATGTCGAATTGCTTGCCAGTTGCAAGGCTGCTGGCGCACCTTGACATGCATAGTCGACATGGTGGTGGTGGTTGCGCCATTTCCCTAAAGCAATATGAGCAAAGATGAACGATCCATTTCATAGGAAAGAAAAACAATAACATAAAGTTCTCAATGCATCCATCTTAATCAGAAAACAGAATATTCCGGCTTAGTAACTAAAATTAACATATAAGATGATATGAGGTTAGCAACAGACATTGCATATAACAAGAATTGCCATGCTACTGTTTTCAATCTTTGTTGTTTATCTATTGCATATAAAAAATTCAAAAAACAGTGTTATGCCATCTCAAAGGTCACAAATGTGTTATGCCATCTAACCTAAACTAAACAACAAGATATCCCAACACAAGCCAAACTGAATATATTTAACAAGCTAGCATCAATACAAATTAAACAACATCAATGGATCTAACAACCACTGTAGCAACTTAGCATGGGATGATCATCAAGCTCAACATGCAAACCAACATAGCAAACCAGCATCGACTATTCTAAACCCTAGAAACTATCCTAAATCAAAGTGTTATATATGACCAGAGGCTCATATCAACTAAAAACTATCAACTATGTCTAAATTTTTACTTATCAGTTAATCATACTAAATCAAAATTGTTATATATCAACTACAAACTATTAAGTAAATCAAAAATGTTGCATATCAACTAGCCTACTAAATCAAAATGTAGGAGGGGATGGGGGTTGTGGATGGAGGAGGGAGGAGGGAGAAGGAGGGGCGACTGGAGGAGGGAGGAGGAATACGCGGAGCGAGGAGGGGCCGGCCGACGGCGAACGGAGGAGTGGAGGAAGGACAGGGGAGGAGGGCGGCCGGGGAAGGATTACTGAGTTTAGGGAGGAGGAGGGGGAGGTGACGGCAGCGCAGAGGGAGGAGGGGTAGGCGACGGCGGCCGGCGGCCGGCGGGGGCGAGGGCGGACGGCTGGGGATGACCGGCGTGGGGGGTTGAGGGGGGAGATCGAGTGAGTGTGAGTGTGAGTGTGGGTGGAGAGAGGATAGTGAGGGGCGGTCGGTTGCGGAAGATAGAATGGCTTAGCAGTAGCACGCTGTAGGTAAATGCACTACTGCTAAACGCCCTAACAGTAGCACCTTCTGATAAAACGTGCTACTACTATGTGTAAGCTTGTAGAAATATATATCAAAAATACATTGATCATCAACGATCTTTTTGTGTACAATCTGAATTGTCAATATGAGTCCTCACCGGTTTAAAAACCAGAGAAGACTCATATTGCGGCCACAAATTCTACACATAGAGTTCAGTGAAGACCAAGTGGTTGTGATAGTTTGAGAAGTAATATATTTAAGGTGGTAAAAACACTGTTCGCAGAGCGAGGTGGGACTAAATTTTTGGAGTAAGCTTAGCCGTAGTGGGCATTTCCAGAAGGCACTACAGCTATGATCAGTAGCAGTAGTGCTCTTTGTATTAAGGCGCTGCTACTATAACTAGGTTGGCGGCGGGGTCGTGGCAATTATAGAAGTAGCGCGGCTTATCATAGGTGCGCTACTGCTACATTTGTTTCTGCATCGCGTTTCGTGGGCACGCGCTACTACTACGTAGCACCAGCGCCTTGTTTCAAAGCGCGCAGCTGGTAAGATTCTGTGTATAGGCTTTTCCCTAGTAGTGGTGTCTCACTAGGTGCATGTTTACTCCCTGTGGAAGAAATGTCAAGCATTAAGAATCTTGATTTTTAAATTCTAGTACATCCAAAACTTTTTTGAAGTTCATGAAACTTATCGTGTTGTCATATGGACACCAATACAAAGTGGCAATATACTTTTTTGTCAAATTTGAGACCAGTTTTGATGTAATCTTAATTACAAACGGGAGATTATTAATAATTGGGAACCAATATCCCAAACAGATTATTTATTCGAACCGTGAGCATTAGACCAACAATGGATACGTGCCATGCTTCGGTTAAGCAATAAAGCGGCAACATTAATCATCCAAATAGAAAAACAATATACGTGCCGCCACGCGGCCCGTGTGCCGTGCGAGCAGGCGTGAATTGACGGGACGCATGTGAGCAGTCCGCCGCGCAGGCAAACCGGGAGGCGTGCATGCAGGTGTGTGAATTGACGGAGGCATGCTCGCTGCACAGTGTCATTGGGAGGTGTGCGAGTAGCTATGTGAAACGACAGTAGGCATGCCAACAGTCCGGTGCATAGGCTCACCGAAAGGCGAGCCAGCGATTTGACCGCAGCCCGCCTCTCTCCCACTACTACATATTAATGGTGCACCCGAGTGGCCACACCTCCATCCTCGCCACACACACAATCCTCTCTCTTCGCTTGCATCCTTGACGCCGCTCTCAGTCCTCAAAGTCGTCGGTGTATGAGGATGCCGTCGAAGCGCCCCATCGGAGGGAGTGGCGACGTCAGTGCTGCTGAAGCACTGGAGCACGGAATGGAGATGGAGACAGAGGTTTCCATCACTGCCGGCGAGTTATTGCTGCACCCTGACATCGTCGACAGCGTTTAGCTTCCACAGCCGGAGGCGGAGTTCCACACTGACTCTGGTGACGACTCGGGCGACGACCCCGGTGATGACTCCGACGACCACTCCGGCGACGACTCCGACGACGACGGACAACTGTTTAGTCATGTATACCCATTTATGTGTCAAATAGATCCTAGGGTTTCTCTAGTTACTCCTGCCTCCCCCTTTTTGGAATAGAAATCCTATGGTTATGTTATCCCAATCCATGAAATCTGAGTAAGTTTCGTTAGATCCATGTAGTGTATTGATTGTTTGAATAGTACAAGTGATAAGTGATTAATTGTTTCATATGTGCAAATGATTTCTGCTAGTAATTCGACTAGGGTTATTGTTTGTGCTAATAATTCCTAGCCAGGACTTGACAATTGATTTTGAATGACCTACATATGTTTGTGCCATTATTTTCTTCAAGATTGGTCTTTACATAGAAGACTGTGCTTAGAAATTGAGCCATGATCTCTGGATATGTATAAATAAATAGCCATAAATTCCTAATCCTACTTCACGGCATGTAATCATTGATTTGATGCCAAATTTTGGCAACTGCCAAATGTTTGCTAGAGATTAGTTTGTAAACATTATTTTGACGCCAATCTTTTTTTTACTATATGTATAGGTATTGTCTGACGATGTGGACATCGAGGATAAAGATGTCCAGAGGAGGTACAAGAGGCAAATCCCGAGGGAGCTTTATGCAACAATGCATAACAGGCGTATTAGGACCTGGGACGGAGGCTATCGATGCCCATTTTACAACCACAAGCTTCATGACGCGTATCAAAGTGTTCTGGCGCATTCAAGAGGACGGACCGTTGGCTCCTTCAAGCAGAAGTATTCTTGCAGGGTGGTGCACGACGTGTACGCCGAGTACCTAGAGAAGCTTCAGGATCATGTCGGCATGTGAGATGAGATGTGGGACCGAACTATGTACACTTGAGCATGCTTAATGACGGTTGAACTATGTGCTTATGGTTTAACTATGCTTGTGTACATGTACTCTTTTTATCTATGTCTGAGTACGTTTAATCTATGTTTACTTATGTCTAACTGTGGGATATGGATGCAATTAGTTCGGTTGATGGAATATACCTCCGTCCTCGTTTATTGGTCCCCTTTGTAATTTGTGTTAAATTTTGACAAAAGATTTAACTGAAAAATGTTAGTGCAGGTCAGCAAAAATTATATCGTTGGATGCGTATTTGAACATAGTGTTCAATGATATAATTTTTGATGACATGCATAAACATTTCTTAGTTAAATATTTGGTCGAAATTTGGTACAAATTACAAAGGGGACCAATAAACCAGGACGGAGGTAGTACATCAATCACACACGGTTCCCAAAATTGTAACCGTGTGCAATGACTTTCATTTTGCCTGTTGTGTTAATCACACACGGTTGGCTCTAGCAAACCATTGCCTCCGAAATTCTTTTGGGACAGAAAACCCTCACCACCAAATTCAAAAAAGAAAAAAGAAAACCCTCACCATCCCCACGTCACAAAAACCCTGACCCCGCCCGCCACCCCCACCGGTCCCCATTCACACATGCATAAGCTCCTCTGCATCTATATATGGCACCGCCTATCGCGGCGGTAACCACTTAGCTCTATGCCTGCCGCCACCGCCAGGCTACCGGCAAACCCCACCACATTTCGCCACTTTTGCTTGCCGCCGTCTATCGCCATCGACTTTCTCGACACTCCTCGCGGTCGACCTAGCTCCGCTCAGTTGGGGAATCTACCGTACTGAGGGTTCTTTCTCATGGACAACAAGGTAACTAATTTAATGAGATATTGTCTCATCTCTTATCCAGTTCATCTGCCTCCTTTAATCACCCGGCCGAAATCACCATGAATTCATTTTTATCCGAGTTGATTTGAGGGTTTTCTTTCGTTTATAGAGTGTACAGTGTGTGGACACATCAAGGCTTTGCAGCCTTCGCCGGACATTCCATCTCACTGTACCAGCTGACTTGAGGATGCGCACGGTATGTTCTATCTCACCCTAAATCGGTTGGCATGGCCTACTATCCTAAACATATTCTAAATATTGCTACATTTGGATAAAAGGTGCAACATGCACCATATATGTCAAAGGGGATTTTCTTTCCTCTTCTTTCTATTTTAGGCAAATTAATGATGTATTGTTCTTTCGGTTACTCTTATATTTCCATGACATCATGTTTACCCTATATTTTTAATTATAGATTTTGTCCTTCGATTTCAACTGTTGTACAGTTCTTTCAATTAGGGCCCATATTTGCATGATCATTTTTTGCAGTGCGTCCCTTGTTATGCAACAGAATTTGTAGTGCATAATTTTTCCCTTTACATAAATCAAGACTGCAGGGATGTTATACTGAACACAAACCATGGATTTACAATTGTTGCTATTGTAAGACTTGATGAACGTGGTGACTCCTATTTTGGCACTGGCCTTTGGAAAGGAATTTATAAGTTTTATGTACTGAAAGCTGGCACTAAAATTGCACTGCACATAAAAGAGCCTGGTCATGAGTTATATGCTAACTTCCCCGACGATATCATCCATCCAGACTTTGTTTGAAGTAAGTTTTCTTTTCAAGTATCTGCATGTTGACTTACCCAGCAATATCAAATGGATTGTGTAGTATTTAAGCAACCAATTGTTATTCCCTTTTCTTACTATATTCCTACCTAATAAATTCTAGTTACCAATACACTTTTCTATTGCCCTGTTTCAACTAAAAATTCGTTGTACTTCCACTTCTATTAGAAAGCGCCGCTGACAAGGATACTCTGGAGGTGGAGAACAGGGCTTCCAACATGCGGAGGCGGGGCGAGCAAGAACCGCAAGTGACTCCAGCATGCCTAGACTTCATAAGCAGCCTCCCCGATGATATGTTGTCAGTCATCATCTCCCTCCTCCCAATCAAATATGGGGTGCGGACAACCATCCTTTCCCGGCAGTGGCGTCCCCTATGGAACTCCACCCCTCTCGACCTCATCGACACCCACGAGCTCTGCCATGGCTATCGCAAAAGCTTGGATGTGTTCTCCAAGATCCTCAGCAGTCACCTTGGCCCAACTAGAGGCCTTAGGATGGGCAAGTTCCGTTCCAATGGCAAGGACCGAGCCAAGCTTGACGACTGGTTCCGATCCCCTGCCCTAGATTAGCTCGAGGAGATCACTTTTCATGATGGGCATATGCACTCGCTACCAACGTTCACGCTCCGCCTCGCGCCCATGCTACGCGTCCCCAAGTTCCAGAACTGCCATTCCCCTCACCCCTTAATGACGCGCCCGCTCTTATTCTACCACGACTAAAGCACCTCCCGCTCGTTGTCGTTTGCCTCCCAAATGCTGACATGGAGCGCCTGCTCCGTGGCTGTACTACACTCGAGTACCTCCATCTTGAGGCGATCAATGGGTTGAGTAGCTTCCACATCACCTCCATGACTCTCCGGACTATTTATGCGTGTTGCTAGTGCGGCAGGAAGAGATCACAAGATGTGTACCCTGGTATGGTTAAGGACACACCTGCACTTGAGAGACTACTTGTAGTTGATCAACAAGGTTCAACAAGAATCAATGTCATTTCTGTGCCGAAATTGACAGTGCTGGGCTACTCGTATGACAAATACTCCGAACTTGTTATTGGATCCACACCCGTTCAGGTACAACAGCCGCCTTCTACCTCTCCTTCTACAAATTAGCATTATTTCTAATTTTGAAGATGTTTGTTCATCTGTCATCCAGAAAATGATTCCGACATGCTTGACCCCGAAACTACGCACAGTGAAGGTCTTGGCACTAGAATCTATCGGCCCCAACCTGGAGCAAGTTGTCAGTTTCTTAAGATGCTTTCCATGCCTGGAGAAGCTATATATCTAGGTGATCTTCCTTTCCTGTTAAATGTTAACCATAAGGGAGTTCAATTTATGACACCTTTTTCCAAGTTTACAATGACAATGTACTATGATTTCTCAAGGATTCTTTTGGAGAATTTTAGTACATACATGTCCCCCCCCCCATATTGGTTGCTTGATCCATATGGTTACAATCCATAAGCATTTATCCTTTGGATTCATATGTACTAGTTTTCTTAGGGAACTTTTCATCCACTCCAACCTCTTGTGAAGAAGGCTACATCTTTCTAGAATGTAATCAAATGCCCATGTTAATCATGTCCGATCGAAGATGGCATGTTAGTGCATTTTTACAAATCCTGCAAACCAAATAGGCATGTAGTAGTGTTCAAAGCTGCATGTAGACACTAACACATTTTCTTCTTTTGCAGATAAGATTAGGCCTAGTGGTGGATAATGTGATACAATATAACAATCACATTGAATGCCTAGATCTGCATCTCTCAGAAATTACTTTCAACTCCTACCGAGGGACCTTACCGGAGATTATATTCGCCAGGTTATTTGTTGTCAGAGCAAGGGTGCTAAAGGTAATGAGGTTGGCCCTACATTTATTTCGCAAAAATGAATGGTTTGTTGATCAGCGCCGGCGCTTGCGGCAGAATGGAATAGGCTCTGAAAATGCTGAATTTCATTTTGGAACTTCAGATGACATAGTAATCGGAAGGCATCGTGTCAACCCCATACATGACTTCTCAGTGGCTGACCCCTTTGCAAAAATTATGAGATTTCAAAACCAAACTTAGAAGTGGTAATATTAGTTTGAACCTCTCTGATATCCATGTTCAGCGGATTAGCGCGGGCGTTTGCAGCTAATGAGCTAAATTTCATTTCTAATATCAGTTTGAACCTTGTAATCTTCGAATCTGAGCCATATAACTCTGGAATTTGAACCTTGTAATATTTCGAGCTTTTGTGGTACAATCATTGAAATGGCATCGGATGAGACTTGTATATTGGTAGCACTATTTTGACCTTAATATGCAATGGTCTTAGATTTTATAAACCATTCTCGAATATGTTTACCTTGTCGATCTCATAGCCCACGATCTATATAGCTAACTTGACTGCGATCTTCGACATTATTGCACACAGTTGGTTTCTTCAACCGTGTGCCATATAGAGCGTAGAATTAATTATCGCACTCAAGTGTCCATCATCACCCTCCTATGTAACTTTGACCTCATCACCCACGGGTAAACTTATGACCGAAGTCATTCCACACACTTCGTTTTTACAAAGCTTTTTGCCAATAAACGCCCATGATTTGTCCCTCTTCTAGCCGACGGGTGGCCAAACTAGTCGGGCGAGAAGCTTGCGCGGTAAACTGTGCGGTAGCGCGGGAACAGGCTCACCGACAATAAATTTGGCGCCTCTTCGAGCCCACGCGTGGTCAAAGAAACGCGTGTGGTGCGGTGTTGTCAAGCGTGCACTGGAATCCTCCGCTATGAATGCCATGACAAGACATGATGATTACTCGCCGGCCAGCCCCCATTTATTACAGCGGTCATCTAACCCTTGTGTCTCTTCAAATTTTCGGTCGCGCCCCACCATTGCAAGAAGCACACCCACCACGACAAATTCTTGGAGGGTATCTACCGCGGCTCCAATGGCGCTCCAAGCAGCTGCCGACGATGAGCGGCAGTGCACCATGCATGCCGTGGTGGACACCCGTAGAAGGTTCATGGACCTCTCGGTGGTGTACACCAAGAACCCGGTCTGGGTGGAGCACTCCATCCACATCATGGAGATGTTGCTTGCCGAGGAGAAGGACAAGGTGGTCGGGTTCAACCTCGAGTACATCCGTGCTTGTGTCGGGTCTCGTCCCAAGGTCGTCGTCGCCCAGATGCGCGTGCACAACCACGTCCTCGTCTATCACTACTGCCTCGTCCCGGTCTGGGTGGAGCACTCCATCCACATCATGGAGATGTTGCTTGCCGAGGAGAAGGACAAGGTGGTCGGGTTCAACCTCGAGTACATCCGTGCTTGTGTCGGGTCTCGTCCCAAGGTCGTCGTCGCCCAGATGCGCGTGCACAACCACGTCCTCGTCTATCACTACTGCCTCGTCCCGGTCTGGGTGGAGCACTCCATCCACATCATGGAGATGTTGCTTGCCGAGGAGAAGGACAAGGTGGTCGGGTTCAACCTCGAGTACATCCGTGCTTGTGTCGGGTCTCGTCCCAAGGTCGCCGTCGCCCAGATGCGCGTGCGCAACCACGTCCTCGTCTATCACTACTGCCTAGCCTTAAGGCCTTGTGAGCGTTTTGCCAGGTTTGTCAATATCCCCCACTACATGTTCGCTACGATGGACATCACCAACGATGTAAAGGTGCTCAAGAATTCGGGCATCACCTGCCTGAATCTTGTCGACATCCAGGGCGAATACAAGATCTAGGGCAGCAAGGAGCATGAGAAGGACTCACTGGTTCACCTCGCCAAGGCCATCATCGACCCCTACTACAGAGACATGAAGTATTCCTGCAACAACTACAAGCGTGCCTGGCACTCGGCCTGGATGGAGTAACTCGACAAATCTCACATCCTGTATGCGGCCAAGGAGGCGTACACGAGCTACGATATGTACAGGCGGATCATTGACATGAGGAAGTGCCTCCTTGCCCAAAACGGCCAGGGATCTAGCCGGAAGTAGAGTAATGGCAACCGTTGTTGCAACAATAAGTAGATGATTAGATCCTCGTTTCTCCTAGTTTAGTATGCATGTAATTGCTTCCTTTGGTGTGTGGAAATGTTATGCAGATAGTCACTTGTGTGATTGTATGCTTAATTTGGTTTTGCAATGCTGTCTTTTTAAGTATATATCTTGATGCTCTGTAGACAGAGCAAATCACATCGCACACGGACTAAACAATGGAACCCGTCGGTGATGATTTCATCAATCACTGACAATTGTACACTAGCAATCGTTTGATCACAACACACACGGCTTGTTAACAGGAATCATCTGTGTTGTTATCGGTCTTCCCACATGTTTCCGATTATAGACCTGTTTGCCACGTATCACACACATCTTGTTAATTTGAACCGTTTCTGTTCTCTTGGCTCAACGCAAACAGTTCATCTGAGTGAACTGTATGTCGTATATCGCACACACCTTCATCTGGCTGCCCATTTCTATTATTCGGCCTCATCACAAACAGTTCATCTGAGTGAACTGTATGTCGTATATCGCACACACCTTCATCTGGCTGCCCATTTCTATTATTCGGCCTCATCACAAACAGTTTATCTGAGTGAACTGTATGCCGCATATCACACATGTCTTCATCTGCATGCCCGTTTCTTTTGTTCTGCCTCATCAAAAACAGTTAATTGAACTGAACCGTATGCCCGGCATCGTAGACGGAACTAAAATCTGGACCGTGTTTGATGCATCGTTCATCGCAAATGTTTTGCATCTTTTCTATAGTTATTTCACACCATAGTTTGCAATTAATGCGTCGCACACAGTTGCGTCGAAGGGTCTCTGATCGTAGTGTCGCGTTAGCAGCATCCTGCAATAGTCTTGGTTGTTTGTTCTTTGTTGCAATAGACTGTGCATCACCTCTTTATACATCAGTAGATGCACATGGTGCTGGTGCGTCCACTGTCCCGTACAACTCTTTAGATGTTGTTAATCTAATAATGCTGCTGGAAAATTGAAGCAGTGCCATAGTTAAAAGCAAATTACATGTTTAAGGAATTTTATTGTTAATATAATCTCTCTGTTAATATGAATCAATGCCACTGTTTGAGAAATGCTACTGTCTTGCATTCTTTCCCATTTAGATAATTTAGATGCTTCTTTTTCTAGGCTTATGTGTTATCCACAGTTATTGACCAGTAGTTGTTTCCTTTGCACCTCTATGTAAACAGGGTTATCTACTTCACCTCGTTGCTATTGCGACCTTTTGTTGCACTGCACAAAACACTTTTTTTAAAGTGTTTTGTGTAGTTCAACCAAAATGTCACACCGACAACGTTGCTTGATTGCTTGATCTTAGCGGAACTGCACAAGAGGAGATCTGAATTCCTAACCATGTTGGCAAATTTGTTTCAGATCTTCTGCTTGTGAGTTGTTTGAATTCCGCGTCATGAGAGGTCAGTACTAGCCTTCTTTCACATGATTGTGCAGTGTGCTTTCATATGTTGTGTTAATTATATGGTAATGTTGCTTGATTTTAGTGAACTGCACAAATGAAGACAAGACTTCCAATCTGTATGTGCATCGTAATATCCCATTGAGGTAAGATAATGATATTTCACAACTGTTGGCCTATATTATGCTCCTGTCATCAGAAAATTAATGTCGTTGTTTAGTGTTATACTTGTGCTCCCTAATTGACATGCCAAATCTTGCATTGAAGGCAAAGCTTGTCTGTTAGATGAAGGGGAAGAACAAGCGAAAGAAAAACAGAAATCAACTCCCGGTGCTGTAATGAAGCACTGGAACTGTGATGACACAAGTAATGATATAGTTTTGCATCTTAATTTATTGCTATGGCTAGAACGAGCAATTGTTTTGTCACTGATTTGATGCCACTCTTAATGTAATATGTAATTATCTATACTTGAGCAAACAGGGATCTTCTTTGAAGATAACATATATTTTAGTGGAACTACACAAGAAGATGTTGGAAACATTAAGCTAATCAAGGATTATATAGTAAGCATGGCAACCATAGTAGATAACAACAGATGGTTCCCGAGAAGTGCTTCATCTGTATGCTCTACACAATAAGCCTCTTGACAAAGGTTGGTACCAGCCCACGGATTTCATCCATATGATTGAGCTTTGTCATCTCTATTGGAGTTGTGCTATGCTACCTCTTGAGCTTGCGTTGGTTTTCCCTTGAAGAGGAAAGGGTGATGCAACAAAGTAGGTGAAGTATTTCCCTCAGTTTTTGAGAACCAAGGTATCAATCCAGTAGGAGACTACACGCAAGTCCCTCGTACCTGCACAAACAAACAAGAACCTCGCAACCAACGCGATAAAGGGGTTGTCAATCCCTTCACAGTCACATACGAAAGTGAGATATGATAAAGATAATAAGATAAATATTTTTGGTATTTTTGTTGTATAGATTGGAAAATAAAGATTGCAAAATAAGCGGTAATAGAAATAGCAAGTTGATATGAAAATAATATGATGGAAGATAGACCCGGGGGCCATAGGTTTCACTAGTGGCTTCTCTCAAGATAGCAAATTCTATGGTGGGTGAACAAATTACTGTCGAGCAATTGATAGAAAAGCGCATACTTATGAGAATATCTAGGCATGATCATGTATATAGGCATCACGTCCACGACAAGTAGACCAAAACGATTCTGCATCTACTACTATTACTCCACACATCGACCGCTATCCATAATGCATCTAGAGTATTAAGTTCATAAGAACAGAGTAACGCATTAGGCAAGATGCCATGATGTAGAGGGACAAACTCAAGCAATATGATATAAACCCCATCTTTTTGTCCTCGATGGCAACAATACAATATGTGCCTTGCTGCCCCTGCTGTCATTGGGAAAGGAAACCGCAAGATTGAACCCAAAGCTAAGCACTTCTCCCACTACAAGAAAGATCAATCTAGTAGGCCAAACCAAATTGATAATTTGAAGAGACTTGCAAAGATATTTAAATCATGCATAAACAATTTCAGATAAGAATCAAATATTGTTCATAGATAATCTTGATCATAAACCCATAATTCATCAGATCTCGAGAAACACACCACAAAAAGAATTACATTGAATAGATCCCCAAGAGAATCGAGGAGAACTTTGTATTGAGATCCAAAGAGAGAGAAAAAGCCATCTAGCTAATAACTATGGACCCGAAGGTGTATGGTAAACTACTCACATATCATTGGAGAGGCTATGGTGTTGATGTAGAAGCCCTCCGTGATCGATTCCCCCTCCGGCGGAGCGCCGGAAAAGGCCCCAAGATTGGATCTCACAAGTACAGAAGGTTGCGGCGGTGGAAATAGGGTTTCGTGGTGCTCCTGGATGTTTTCGGGGTATATGGGTATATATGGGAGGAAGAAGTACGTCGGTGGAGCTGCGAGGGGCCCACGAGGGTGGGGGCGCGCATGCCCCCCTGAGCGCGCCTCCCTACCTCGTGGCCTCCTCGCTTCTTTCTTGACGTCCACTCCAAGTCTCCTAGATCACGTTTGTTCCAAAAATAACTCTCCCTAAGGTTTCATTACGTTTGGATTCTGTTTGATATTCCTTTTCTACGAAACACTGAAATAGGCAAAAAATAGCAATTTGCACTAGGCCTTTGGTTAGCAGGTTAGTCCCAAAAATAATATAAAAAGGTATATTAAAGTCCATTAAACATCCAAAACAGATAATATAATAGCATGGAACAATAAAAAATTATAGATATGTTGGAGACGTATCATGCTACTATTTAGATATTGTCATGAGAAAGTGGTATTGTCCTCAAGAAGTGCTTCATCTGTGCTGTTTTAATTATTTCCTTTCCTTTTTTTCAAGCAAACAGGGATGCAGCATTTAGTTGTTCTCTTGCCTTTGCACAACAGGATCATCCTCTTCATATCAGAACGAATCAGTTGAAGGATGGTTACATTACTGCCCACAAGAACAAACTAACTTCAGCTCAGAAGGACTCACAGATCTCCATCTTTGTTGATGTGATGGGCAATACAATGTTGTTTTAGGATTCTTTCCGGTGAGTTCCAATTTTTTAAATGTGTGCTCTGCATGGATCATGTGGGTTGCTTGTTAAACCATCAATTCATAATACAGTTTGCTTTATACTAATCACTTTTTTGTATTTATGCAAATAGGGGTGCTCAGCTTGATTTCTATGGGAATTGCACAAAATGTTCTCGAATATTCTCGAATCATTAATTTCGGCCACAAGAAAGGAGGTGCTGTTATGTTCAACACGTTGCAACATATAAAGGCAAAATCATACAAGCTACGCGCGAATTTGGTTGATTTTGGTGGAACTGCACAAAAAGGACAATTTATTTAGCATGAGGTGCCATGTCAATGTCCAATCTGATGGCAAACCCTGCCCATTCCACAATCGTATGCATTTGATATTTTGGAACGGGAAAACCTTGCCAAAGTTTCCTCATTGATGTATGCAAAACAACACACATTTGACATTTTGGAATGGGACAACCTTGTCAAATTTTGATCATTGATGTTAGCAAGAAGACATGCGTTTCATATTTTCAAATGGGACACCCTTTGCTGTCAGTAGCATCGATCGATTTTTCTTTATTCTTTAGTTGTGAAGTAAATATTGGCTTTGACATGTGAATCGCTGAGATGCATAATCATCGATTGTTTTGAATGTTCTCTATGAATTGCCAGGCCTGTGTGTTTGATTGCAATGTACATGAACGCTAAAATGCTGCTCAAACTTTTTGTACTCCCTCCGTTCCTTTTTACTATGCATATTAGATTTCTTTCAAGTCAGTTGATTTTACATTGTGAATGTTGATACTTTTTTCTATAAGATTGGTCAAAGTAGAGATACTTTGACTTCAGACAAAACTTATATGCAGACTAAAAAGGACCGGAGGGAGTACATGTGAAACTGCTGCAAACGAGGTGATCACCCTGGGAATAATGCTAGTACGTATTGTTTTGCATGTTCATCCAATGCCAGTGATACAAATATTCGAACTAACCGAACTAAATCCATTCATACACGGCCGAATTTCATATAAACATGTCGGTTTTCATTACATTTAACACATTCTTCAACTAAAAAGGGGTGCGCTGGGGGTATAATTAATTAACCGAAGCTACCCACCCGTGTCCGGCTGAGCCGAACAGAAGCTTCTTCTCCAGCACAGCTCTCCGACTCCATGTCGCTGCCAAGAAGCTAATCGGCCGTTAATGGTCAACCCGCCAAGCTTGGCTTCAACCGGAGGGTAGCAGCGGTGGCATTACTTGGACCCGAGCGGCGGCGACCTACTGTGTTCTACTCTTCCTCATTTTCTATGTGGCGCGACCTCGTTGGTAGCGGGGCAGGGCCTCGACAGAGCCAGCGATGTCCTCTATCTCGTTGTCGGTGGGGCGGCACCTCGGTGGAGCGGGGGAAATCCTCCCCCTCGTTGCCGGCAGGGCGGGGCCTCGACGGAGCCGGCGATGTCCTCTACCTTGTTGTTGGCAGGGCGGGGCCTCGCCGAAGCTGGAGAAGTCCTCCGCCTTGGTGCCGGCAGGGCCGGCGATGTCCTCTGCCTCGTTGCCGGCGGGACGGGGCCTCGGCGGAGTAGAGCCTCGCCAAAGCCAGTGAAGTCCTCTGCCTCGGTGCCGGCAGGGCGGGGCCTTGGCGAAGCCGGCATTGTCCTCCACCTTGTCGTCGGTCTCGCCAAACAGTGCCTCGCCCGCTCCATTGTCCTCTTTGTAGGATGTCGCAATCTCCGCCACCCGCATGCGGTATCACCCGTGCGCAAGGCGGCTCTCGTGGGCGGAGCAGTACGACTTGAGCAGCACTTCCTGCTCTGCCCGCTCCACGGCGATCTGCTCCTCCGCCTGTAGGTGCTCCTGGAGGAGATGGTGCTTGTAGGCGGTGTCGGCCTGCGCCTCCTGGAACTGCTCCTCATGCTTCTGACTCACTGTGTCCATGTATTGGGCACGGGCCTCGCCGATGGTCATGGTGCAATGCACCGGCGTGGATGGCGTGGAGGAGGGGGTAGCCGCCGGATCGTCGACTACCACATTCTCCATTGGGACATTTTCGTCCTCCGCCTGCCTGCCGGCCAGCCAGTCAGCAGCAATGGTTGCCATCTCCTTCTGGTCCATCGTTCGCTCGTCCCAAAGAGCGCTGGAGCGCGAGGAAGCCATGGTGGGCAGTAATGGTGTGGACTGGAGAAATGGAATGGAGGCAGATGACTGATTGCAGCAATGGCCGGCGCAACAGTTTATAGAGCAATGGTGGGCGGCAGAGGGACGGATGGGTGGCGCCGGAGTAGCCACGTCGGCAACCGTGTATCATTAATCTGGGTGGCAGATGGATGACACTTGTGTTGTTTGAACATGGAGCGATCGCCTTCACCGGGAAGCGGCGCTGGTGGCGCTGACCGTTTCGGGAGGAAAGCGCGTGCGGGCGAGGGAGGCGGTCTGGGTGGGCCCGGACAGTCAGACTCGTGCTTGGCAGCGGTCCGGTCCAGCAACCGGACATGCTGGCTCGAGAGCAAGCTCGCCGAGCTGAGCGACTACAATCAAACCATGGACGTGGCTTCCGGCCAGGAGCCAGCGCCACCGCTCAAGCTGGTTCATGTCGTGTTCACCATAGAGCAGGTGTGGCCGCACTTCGACGCCCTAATGGAAGAACCTCTGTCTCCTCAACGAGCACCGGCTCGTGGAAGGACGAATCGCCGGTGAACAAGCGAACGACAATGCCGTCACGGACATGTGGCCCTATGATCCTGGCTTCCTGAATGAGCAGCAGGCGTTGTATCAGACCATCCGTAGGGCCCGCGAGGCCCGTTCCGTTGTCCTTCGAGTTGTTGCGCTCACCGTGGCGCCGCCGTCTCGCATTGTCAACATGGTCAATGAACATGAGGAATCAGGAGATGACTTTAATTAGAGAGCATGACAGTGGATCCCACCAGCACCATAGCCGCACATACACAAGTGCCTCCTTATTAGTATATACAACTATAATTTTTGTTGTTTCCTCCTGGTTTCCTGACATCATGGTCCCACACCATTGACAACCTATATAGTCAATAAACGAGAGAATTGCACAAGGAGCGGCCCACAGCTGGGACCCAGCAGCTCAAGCAGTATTTGTGTTTTTGAGGTGTGAGGAGAGTTTTTTTAGCAATGTTTTTGTTGTTGTTCGGAGGAGCAGGGTATCAACTGGGCGGGCTATGGCCCGTCTGGCCCATGCTATTATTTTATGTGGACCAATATCCAGCCTAGATATTAATATTTAAATGTGAAAATGGCTAGCCCAGCTATTCTTTTTTTTGCGAAATACCCAACCCAAGTCAACTTGTTATTCTTCGGCCGCATTAGACTTGCCAAAAAAATGGGCTTTAATAAATAATAAATGGGTTGTAATTAAAAATTGGTTGTAAATATAAAAAACGCATCAAACAGTTACATTTTTTAATTTTTCTAAAAAAGTTACATTTTAAAATTGCATTACTTTTTGCGCGCGCAAAATTTCGTTGGATTTTAACCTAATACAAATTTATTTTGAAATTATATTTAATCTAACTCTAAATTCGGGTTAAAAAATATTTCGGTTCCCATCAAAATGTTGGAAATTTTGTAGAATTATTTTTGAGCGGTTGGCTGCAATTACTAACAAAGTCCTGGTTAGAAAATGGGTTGTAATTTTAACAAATAGTAAATGGGCTGAGTAAATTCCATTAGAATAAAAAATGGGTTGTACATTATAACAAATCACAAATGGGCTATATGTTCTCTGCCACAGATGTGATGGTCACTTGGGGGCCTACTAAGTTGACGCGTATGCAAGGCACTTATAGTCAACACACGATTCTATTAGCAGTGGCCGTTGGATGTCCATCTAACGGCTGTGGTGCTTCTTGAATCTTGGATATTCATGCTTCAGCCAACAAAACCACCGCTGGTGGTAGCGCCTGCTACCACCTCCCGTGGCAGGCTGTGCTGTCGCGTAGGCCTCACCGGCCCTCCCTACTCCCATCGCCGGATTTGGAGGCTGACTTGTGGGCCAACTAAGTTGACGCGTAGGGGCTTTGTCAACTTAGTCAAAACGATTCTAGCTGCACTGACCGTTGGATGTTAAATCAACGGCAGTGCTGCGTCTTCAACCTCTGGTCTTCTTGCTCCAGCCGCCCAAACCAGGCCCGCCGTACCGCCTGCTCCAGCCTCCCATGGCCGGCCGTGCTGCCGCGCAAGCCTCGTGGATCGACCATACTACGACTGGCCAGACCTTCTCTCTACTCACCCACACCCCCTATTATTCTCCGAAGACGCAGACTTACGCCATGGCCGAACCAGTGAACCCTCATACTCCCCTCCGCGTGGGCATTCACCAGCATTGTCTTCTCTTGCTCCTCGTCGTTCCCTTCCTAGACATCGCCGCTGTCCACCACCTTGATGCTCTCGGCGCCTCATGGTCAACGAGATCAATGAACGACATCCATCAAAAGTGGACTTTAGGCTGTGAGGCTGACAACTGGACCCACCAGCTACATCTTCGAAACCAAGGAAGTGTTTCCTTAGTACTCGCAAAATAAAAATGATTCCTCCCCCTGACAGGTGGGACCAACTGGATTTTTATCCTCCCTGACAGCTGGGAGCCACCCGGTCGAAGCGTACATAGGGTTTTCGCGAACGTGTACGTATATACTGGTCGATCGGTCTCTCTGCAATGAAGAACCATGGCTGAGCAAGGAACGACACGTGTAGTAGTAGACGACCTCGAGTTGGCGGTGGAGGAAGACTCGGCATGCCCCCGACATAGCAGTTCAGGCAGTCCCTTCTAAACTATGTACACATACGTACAGCTAGATGCCAAAAATACGGCCACATACGTACATACGGGCGGGGTCTCGAACGCCTACTCGCGCATACGTACGGCCAGGGCTCGTGTACATGGAGAGGTAGCGAACGGCAACAACGGCGTCGTGTTCATCGGGAGCCAACCGGCTTGGACGGAACAGCCAAAACGAGGTCTGGCGTACCACAGAATGGAGGAAACGAGCCTTCTGTTCGACCGCATATGGTCGAAACGGGGTCCTGTTCTATACCCGAGGATGACAGTATGTCGATCATCCTTGGTAGACCCTTTTTGAATACTGCAGGAGTTGTTATTGATTTCTACAAAGGCAATCTCACTTTTCATGTCAACGGTAATGAGCATACGGTACACTTTCCGAAGAAACAACCTCAAGCGAATAATATCAATTCTATTGGAAAAATTTCAACAATTACTATTGGAGGTTTTGAATTCCCTATTCCTACTGTTAGAAAGAAATATGAAATTCTTATTGTTGGGGACATACATATCCCCGTTGAGGTAACCTAGTGTTATACGAAGATTCTCCGGTTTCATGTTATTCAGAAGAAGTTTGTTAATAAGACTTGATCAACCAAATTGATGTATTCCTTTTGACGGGCATGTGATGGATGAATTTAGTAAACACAACTTTCTGTACCCACTTTTTACTTTCTGTTATTTAGAATTAATAAAGTATAAATAGTATTATTTTACTGTTATCTGAATTATCCGTGTAATAAAAAATGACCAGAAAATAAATGTTTTCCAAATGCCCTAAGAATTTTATATGATTTTTTCTAGAATATTTGAAATTTTTTGGCACTGAACACACCCCAGGGGGGTGCACCTGTAAGCCACAAGCTCACAAGGCGCGCCCACCCCCTAGGAGTGCCAAGCAGGCTTGTGGGGCCCACATAAGCCCCCTCACTTATACCAGCCATCCATGCACTTCATCTTCCTCCCAAAAAATCACTCCATTGTTCAAACCTGTGTTCTTGCTCATCTTGCTACCATTTTCGATCTCCTTACTCGGAACTCCGTTTCCAAATATTTTGGGGGATTGTTCATTAGCATGTGACTCCTCCAATGGTCCAATTAGTTTTTGTTCTAGTACTTTATACGTTGCAAATTTTTGTTGTTTTGGTGACCATGTTCTTGAGCTTGCAGGTCAAATTTATATGGTTCAAAGTAGTTTTGTTGCATGATATAGCCTCTAGGCACTTGTGGGAGTAGTTGCTACCAATTTTGTTAAGTTTTGTTCATTGTTATTTCAAGTCACTAATTTTTTTAGGAATTTTCAAAGGGAGAAAATGTTTAGGAAAATGTTCCAAGGTGGTTCCTCGAAGAAGAAAGCTCCGAGGCTTGTGATACGCGAGCCGGACCTTGAGCCACCACGGGAAGCTCTAATGCAACCTTGTGAATGGCCGTCGGATCATTTCATGACTCGTGCAGGTTTCAAGGAAGAATTTGACATGTACGTGCACAACGCCGACTTGCAGATTTCTTGTCAGATAAGTGCTTGCAATACTACAATCTTACAGATTCTTTTGTGCGAAGATTTAAGTATTCAATCCATCGCAATACACATCCTGTTTTATTGACCTCTATGATATATCATTTCACATGGACCTTGAAGAATTTAATGAAGCATGCAAAATTGCACAATGGGGAACTTTTACTGAACATCGTAGATTTTATTACGTTGAATTCCTTGCTAGCATCACTAGGGGAGAAACCAGAACCATAACACAAGCTACTATAGAGAGCATTCACTTTCCTGCTTTACATTTTTTTGCTCTCCTTATAGGTCAATGCATTAATGGGAAACATGACCATAGACACCTTTGCTCTCCTGATTTAAGTGTCCTCAAGAGCACGGTAATGAACAATAAACAATTTAACTTGGGGGCTATCATTGCAAGGTGGTTACATAATAATGCTTTAGACGGAGATTTCTTTGGTGGAATTTATGCCACTCATTTAGCCAATTACCTTGGTGTTCCAATAGAAGAAAATGATGCTCAGTTGCCACATGCTTACCTTGATTATGATGCTATGAAATGTTTCCAATTTCTTGAGAGGAGCGAGCTGCCCTTTCAGTACATATTAATCTTTGACAGGAACCGCGTCTTCCATATTACACTTCCTGCTCATGCCTTCTTTGACTTTCAGGTAAAAGGGAGATATTTCATACTTAGACAGGAGGCATAGGAGTACGAGAGGGCGAGAGAGACCGCTCGCCTCAACGAGGCAGCCCTCTAAGAAGTAGCGGCTGCAATCCAGTACAACCCCAACTATGACTTTGGATAGCCGCCTGGCTAGCCGTGGCCATAGACCAACTTAGGCCAAAAGCCTATTCTCGGGGAAGTATGTATCTCTCACCGACATTACATTCATGCATCACATATTCATTCCAGTTGTCGGTGTTTATACTTTTTCATTGTATAATCCATGTTAGTTTCTTTTTTTTTGCTTTCTTCTGGTGTGTTTCAAAAACATAGATAAAGTCCAAAAATATCTCTCGTTTCTTTTTAGTTTTTCTTTCTTGTTTATTTTGTTTAGTAGTAGTTGGTAGTATTAAAAGAAAACCCAAAAATATTTCTCGTTCTTCTTTTACTTATTGGGATCTTTCCCATGTCTCATTTTTATTTTTCTCTTGCATTAAACAAAAACTCCAAAAATATTTCATTGTGTTTCTCTGAAATTATTTTCTTCTTCTTTGGGTCATGACGAGAAGACTGCGATGAAAATGTTGAGTGGCTCTCATATGCATTATTGTTGATCTAACAAAGAGCCCATGTTACCTTGTCTTCTCCTTTGAATAAATGTTTAAAGATTCCAGCTTAGTCCATGGCACGTGCACTCTTATTATTATTCACATAGTTCGGTCGTGTAAGTGAAAGGCAATAATGACGAAATTTGATGAAATTATTGAGGTGGAGAAAATATGGTATGAACTCGACCTATTGTGTTTTTATAAATATGATTAGCTCATCATTCTTGATTCAGCCTATTATGAATGAAACATGTTTGCAATGACAATTAGATATTGTAGTTACTCATGCCATGCTTAATTAGCTAGGACTGGATAATGGTTTATCTTGTGTGCCAACATGCATTTAAAATGGTTATGATGTAGTATGATAGGACAGCAGGTATCCTCCTCTGAATAATTCGAGTGGCTTGACTTGGCACATGTTCACGCATGTAGTTGAATCAAAACCAACATAGCCTCCACGATATTTATGTTTACGGTGATCTATATCCTACGCATGCTTTGTATTCAATGTTGATTAACCTCAATGCATGTTTATGACCATTGTCGCTCTCTAGTTGGTCGGTCGTCAATGTTTTTGGTAGCCTTCACTTGCACTAAGCGGGAATACTACTTGTGCATCCACTTCCTTAAACCCAAAGTTGTTCCATATGAGTCCACCATACCTACCTATATGTGGTATTTGCCTGTCGTTCCAAGCAAATTTGCATGTGCCAAACTCTAAAACCTTCAAATAATAATTTGTTTTGTATGCCTAAATCGCTCATGTAGCGACTGGGGGCTGTCAGTATCTTCCATGCTAGGTAGGTTATTCTCACGATGAGTGTTTATTCACTTGTCATTCACGAGATAGTGGCTGGTAATCAGGATGCCCAATCCTATGCTTAAAATCAAAATATAATAATGAAATAAAACTCCCCCGGATTGTTGTTGGTATGGAGGGTACCTGAGTATTCGGCTAGCCATGGCTTGTGCTTCTTGGTGGAGGGGGAGTAAAACTTTACCATTTTGTTTGGGAACCACCTATAATGTGTCTAGCATGGAAGATAGTGAGATCTATCGGTTGTTACGTTGACAATGAAAGCATACCTCTCAAAATTATATTCATCTCTATTTTAAAAGCTTCGAGCTCTGGCACCTCTGCAAATCCCTGCTTCCCTCTATCAAGGGCCTATCTATTTACTTTTATTGTTGAGTCGTCATCTTCTTATCAAAATACTAGCTGGAGAGCGCTATTGTCATTTATAAGCTTTGTTTTTAGTTGATGTTGAGTATGAGTGTGACTGGATCTCTTTTGCCATGAATTACAATGTCTAGTCAGCGCTTGATCTTTAGAGGTGCTCTGCATTTATGTTTTGCGGTCTCGGAAAGGGCTAGCAAGATACCATTTTGTCATATTATATCATGATTATTTTGGAAAAGTGTTGTCATCGGAGATATCTTATTATTGCTCGCTAGTTTGTTATGCTATTGATATGAGTAAATGTGAGGCCTAAGTGTTATTGTGAATATGGTTAGTTCATAATCTTTGCTGAAAACCTAAACATTGGTTAGACATATTTGCAACAACAAGATCAAACCAAGTTTGTAAAAGTTTTTCTTTCTCACCTTCAGTTTATCAACTGAATTGCTTCAGGACAAGCAATGGGTTAAGCTTGGGGGAGTTGATACATCTCCATCATATCTACTTTTCCAAACTCTTTTGCCCTTGTTTTGGACTCTAATTGGTATGATTTGAATGAAACTAACCCGGAATGGCGTTGTTTTCTGCAAAATTGCCATGGTGTTATTTTGTGCAGAATCAAAGTTCTCGGATTGACCTACAAATTTACGGAGAATATTTCTGGAACATATAACAAATACTTGCGAAAAAGATACTAGAGGGGGCCCACCCAGGAGCCACAAGCTCTGGGGGGGGCCGCCTAACCCCCAAGGCATGCCTCCCAGGATTGTGGGGCCCCTGGAGCTCCGGCAACCCTAACTCCAACTCCATATATACCTATTCGTCGAGAAAAAAATCAAAGAGAAGGATTCATCGCGTTTTACAATACGGAGCTACCGCCACCTCATGTTCATCATCGGGAGGGCCGATCTGGCACTGGCACAGTGAGGTGCTATACAAATGGTTTTTAACCCCTTTCCGCAACGGCGTTTTGAGCCGTCACTAATTGTACGATAGGGGGTCCTTCCCACATGACCCAGAAACCGTCGGGGATAGGCCCTCTGGTCACACACACTCGGCAAAGTGAGATCGTGTGCGACGGGCGAGCGATCAAATACGGTTATACAGGCCCAATCGGTTCCGGTCGTAAGTACATCCCACACAGTCAGTCCCAAACAAATGTTTCATTTGTTATGTACATTCCACATAGTCAATCCAAGGAATATGTTTCCGTTCTTATGTACATCCCAGACAGTCAATCCTCGGAAAACGTTTTCGTTCGTATGTACATCCCGTAGAGTCAATCGAGGGAAAACGTTTTCGTTCGTATATACATCCCACAAAGTTTCATGTATAGCCTTGTGTGTGATAGGTGTAACTATCACACACACACTCTATCTCGGTTAACCGTTTGCTTTTATTCAACTACATCACACACGATTTGAAGAAAATTGTATGGAATTGGGCTATCCATCACAAGCGCTTTTACTGCTAGAACCGTTTGCAAAGTTCCATGACCCATTTAGCAGGTTTATTAGTTCACAATTAATAATTCCAATATTACACAAATTAACATTTCATACCGAACAACTGTTTGCCAATTTCACAATAGACACATAAACATATTTTAACATCATAGTACGATAGCTACCTGAAAACAACACATTACAGCATATAGCTAGTTCATCTTCATAAGAACAGTATTAGAACAATATATTCATTTCCCTAATCTAGATCATCCAGGCTCGTCTTATCAACCTCTACTTTCAGTTCAGTAAGAACCTTTTTTGCACTGGCCAACTAGGAAAGTGAATCCTCCTTCGTCAACACCATCTTAGCAAAGTCTGATTTAAAAAATCTGAGCTCATTCTCCATCTTCCTCTTTTTATCCCACATCTTCAAATATTCTTCAGCGTTGACAACACTTTCTCTAAGCCTACCTCTATTCTTTTCCTCATACACGCTCCAGAGCTTTGCTAGGCACATATTCAAAGATTGTGGCCACTCTTTATCAACCCACTCCAGGTAAGAACACTTCCATTCATCCTATAATATTTAAAATTAGATCAGTAATAGTTGTAGGGGAAATGGGTTTCTAGCAACATAGAAAATCAGTAAATACATATTTTGAAAAACTGAATAAACGGGTTAATTATGACATACCTTCTCAAAAAGATCAATGTGCAAATGAATTAATTGCTACTGAGACACCAACCAAATTTTGTAACATCAGAAGCTATAATTAACTATAACAACGCTACAAGTTCTTAGTCATGTACTATAAATAACAAATTGAACATTTTATGAGGAAGCTAAATATAAGTGCAACAACATAGCGACAGTGTTTGGATGACAGCAAATCGATACTAACAGGTATGTACATGCACAAATTTAGTAACATAGAACAAATAGCACTAAGGCCGTCCACTATGTATGCCAAAACCGGTGTAAAGAGAATTGTTGCTACATTTGGCACCGGTGCCCTGCACTGGCGAGCCGATGCAGCAAAAAAAAATCAGGGACCCGGACTCCGGAGCACCTAGTTGCTCTAATGCCCAGTTCCTTCGTGCCATAAAGATTTAGTATTTTACTGCTTGGCTGCTCAGATGTGTGGACCAAAGTTGGCTGCACAAACTGCTGAAGCGGTGCCAAATAATTTTCTAGTGGCACCGCTGATGAGATGGCAACATTTTTAGATAGTAGGTACAAACTGTGACATTGTCTTAACATCCAGAATAACATAGCATAGTGATAGTGTGTGAATCACATCTAACAAATGATTTGTAACAACGAAAGTGGGGCTAACCTTCTCTGCACATGATAGAAACTTCCTCCCACTGTCCACAGATTCAAACGCAACTAGCTTCATGCATGGAGATTGATGGTGGCAACGAGTAGGTAGATCTTCAGCCATCCCGCTCCATTCGTTGCAACTGATGGTCCTAGGGAGCTACAAGAGGGAGAAATGACTCAAATCGACCGCCAGGTGAAAATCCTTCATTCCAGGTCATAACCCGACAGAGAGAAGAGAGGCATACCCGCGTGGTGAAGGAGTTGTCGGAGGAGGAGGAACCGCTGGAGAGGTCATTGAAGAAGACCATGGCGACCCCGGTGGTAGGATGCGATACGGCGAGAGCGAGGAATCAAGTGAGGAAGCGGCTATAGCTTCGGAAGAAAGGAAGGAGGAAATATGGGAAAGATGACTTGTGGTTAGGGAGAAAAGGGGGTGGGGAAGGGGGGCGGGCTAGATATTTTAGCAGTAGGCCAAATTTTTTGAAATATGGAGGAAAACTTTGTGCGCGGTGCCGCCTGACACCATTCACTTTGAACGATTGTGTGCATCGCAAACGATTATTCCACTTTACGTGCATGGGATGAGTTTGATAATTCAAATTTTCATGGAAATTTCCCTGGGTACTGTCCTCATCCACATCATTGCATAATTTAACATCGCTTGCTAATTTGGGCACACAAAAAAGTGTATAGCACACAGACCACACTTACTGAGTCGCGCAATTTTAGTAATTAAATGGAGCCAGTTGACCTAAACATTGCTCTAAAAAAAGACCACCATTAAAAACAAAGCCTAAGTACGCATAATCTTAACAAAGCTGCCGCCGCGCCGGTCTAGTGCATCACCGGTGTGAGATGAGACATCAATGACTTGTCCTGGCGACATGCCACCGTTGGTGAACTCCGCATCCCCCTGCTGAAGTCAACCGCGTCCTCATCCTCGTCCTCGACGCCGCCCTCTAGGTTGTAGTACTCATAGTAGTGGTTGCGCCAGAGCTCGCGTTGGTACTCCACCACCGACTTCGATGGACAGACTCTTCTCTACCTCGACCTCGGCCATGCACAACTCCTCCTCCTAGCGCTCCTTGATCTCCGCCGCCTTGCTACGTCTTGAGCTTGCGTTGGTTTTCCCCGAAGAGGAAGGGATGATGCAGCAGAGTAGAGTAAGTATTTCCCTCAGTTTTTGAGAACCAAGGTATCAATCCATTAGGAGGCCACGCTCAAGTCCCTCGTACCTGCACAAAAAGATAGCTCATGGTCACTTATGAGAGTGAGATCTGATAGATATAATATTTTTGGTATAAAGATGCAAAGTAAAAGGTAAAGGAAAAGTAAAAAAGCAAAGCAGGATTAAAGTGATGGAGATTGATATGATGAGAATAGACCTGGGGGCCATAGGTTTCACTAGTTCCTTCTCTCAAGAGCATAAGTATTCTATGGTGGGTGAACAAATTACCGTTGAGCAATTGACAGAATTGAGCATAGTTATGAGAATATCTAGGCATGATCATGTATATAGGCATCACGTCCGTGACAAGTAGATCGAAAATATTCTGCATCTACTTCTATTACTCCACTCATCGACCGCTATCCAGCATGCATCTAGAGTATTAAGTCAAAAACAGAGTAATGCCTTAAGCAAGATGACATGATGTAGAGAGATAAATTCATGCAATATGAAATAAACCCCATCTTGTTATCCTCGATGGCAACGATGCAATACGTGCCTTGCTGCCCCTTCTGTCACTGGGTAAGGACACCGCAAGATCGAACCCAAAGCTAAGCACTTCTCCCATGGCAAGAACTACCAATCTAGTTGGCCAAACCAAACGGATAATTCGAAGAGACTTGCAAAGATAACCAATCATACATAAAAGAATTCAGAGAAGATTCAAATATTATTCATAGATAGACTTGATCATAAACCCACAATTCATTGGTCTCAACAAACACACCGCAAAAAGAAGATTACATCGAATAGATCTCCACAAGAGAGGGGGAGAACTTTGTATTGAGATTCAAAGAGAGAGAAGAAGCCATCTAGCTACTAACTATGGACCCAAAGGTCTGAGGTAAACTACTCACACTTCATCGGAGAGGCTATGATGATGTAGAAGCCCTCCGTGATGACGGCCCGCTTCCGGCGGAGCTCCGGAACAAGCCCCAAGATGGGATCTCGTGGATACAGAAAGTTGCGGCGGTGGAATTAGGTTTTGGGCTCCTATTCTGATCGTTTGGGGGTACGAGTGTGTATATAGGAGGAAGAAGTATGCCGGAGGAGCATCGAGGGGCCCACGAGGCAGGGGGCGCGCCCTAGGGGGGGCGCGCCCCCCACACTCGCGATCGCCTCTTTTGTTCCTTGGAGCAGGGTCCAAGTCTCCTGGATCACGTTCGGTGAGAAAATCACGTTCCCGGAGATTTTATTCCGTTTGATATTCCGTTTCTTCAAAACATTGAAATAGGCAAAAAACAGCGATTCTGGGTTGGGCCTCCGGTTAATAGGTTAGTCCCAAAAATAATATAAAAGTGGAAAATAAAGCCCAATATAGTCCAAAACAGTAGATAATACATGGAGCAATCAAAAATTATAGATACGTTGGAGACATATCAGGCATCCCCAAGCTTAATTCATGCTCGTCCTCGAGTAGGTAAATGATAAAAAGAGAATTTTTGATGCGGAGTGCTACTTGGCATAATTTCAATGCAAATCTTCTTAATTGTGGTATGAATATTCAGATTAGAAAGATTCAAGAAAAATTTTTATATTGACATAAGAATAATAATACTTCAAGCATACTAATAAAGCAATTATGTCTTCTCAAAATAACATGGCCAAAGAAAGTTATCCCTACAAAATCATATAGTCTGGATATGCTCTATCTTCACCACACAAAGTATTTAAATCATGTACAACCCCGATGACAAGCCAAGCAATTGTTTCATACTCTAACTTTTTCAAAACTTTTTCAATCTTCATGCAATACATGAGCGTGAGCCATGGATATAGCACTATAGGTGGAATAGAATGGTGGTTGTGGAGCAGACAAAAAGGAGAAGATAGTCTCACATCAACTAGGCGTATCAATGGGCTATGGAGATGCCCATCAATAGATATGAATGTGAGTGAGTAGGGATTGCCATGCAACGGATGCACTAGAGCTATAAGTATATGAAAGCTCAAATATAAACTAAGTGGGTGTGCATCCAACTTGCTTGCTCATGAAGACCTAGGGAAATTTGAGGAAGCCCATCATTGGAATATACAAGCCAAGTTCTATAATGTAAAATTCTCACTAGTATATGAAAGTGATAACATGAGAGACTCTCTACTATGAAGATCATGGTGCTACTTTGAAGCACAAGTGTGGTAAGAGGATAGTAACATTGTCCCTTCTCTCTTTTTCTCTCTTTTTTTTGTTTTGGACTTTTCACTTTTTTTGTTTTTATGGCCTCTTTTCTTTCGGGCTTCCTTGGCCTTTTTTTTATTTTTCGTCCGGAGTCTCATCCCGACTTATGAGGGAATGATAGTCTCCATCATCCTTTCCTCACTGGGACAGTGCTCTAATAATGATGATCATCACACTTCTATTTTTCTTATAACTCAACAATTACAACTCGATACTTAGAACAAAATATGACTCTATGTGAATGCATCCGGCGGTGTACCGGGATATGCAATATGACAATGATGGAGTGTGTCATGATGAACTAGATGGTGGAAAGTTGCATGGAAATATATCTCGGAATGGCTATGGAAAAGCCATAATAGGTAGGTATGGTGGATGTTTTGAGGAAGGTATATGGTGGGTGTATGATACCGGTGAAAGGTGTGCGGTATTAGAGAGGCTAGCAAAGGTGGAAGGGTGAGAGTGCGTATGATCCATGGACTCAACATTAGTCATAAAGAACTCATATACTTATTGCAAAAATCTAGAAGTTATCAAAGCAAAGTATTACGCGCATGCTCCTAGGGTATAGATTGGTAGGAAAAGACCATCGCTCGTCCCCGACCGCCACTCATAAGGAAGACAATCAATAAATAAATCATGCTCCGACTTCATCACATAACGGTTCACCATACGTGCATGCTACGGGAATCACAAACTTTAACACAAGTATTCTTTAAATTCACAACTACTCAACTAGCATGACTTTAATATTATCACCTCCATATCTCAAAACAATTATCATTCTTCAATCTTTTCTTAGTATTCAACACACTCAAAAGAAAGTTTCACAAATCTTGAATACCAAGCATATTATTATTAAGCAAATTACCATGCTATTAAGAGACTCTCAAAATAATTAAAGTGAAGCATGAGATATCAATAGTTTCTTTAAAACAAATCCACCACCGTGCTCTAAAAGATCTAAGTGAAGCACATAGAGCAAAATTATAACGCTCAAAAGATATTAGTGAAGCACATAGAGCAAAACTACTTAGCTCAAAAGATATAAGTGAAGCACATAGAGTATTCTATCAAATTTTAATTCATGTATGGCTCTCTCAAAAGGTGTGTACAGCAAGGATGATTGTAGCATACTAAGACACAAGGACACAAATAATACAAGACGCTCCAAGCAAAACACATATCATGTTGGTGAATAAAAATATAGCTCCAAGTAAATTACCGATGGAAGTGGACGAAAGAGGGGATGCCTTCTGGGAATCCCCAAGCTTTGACTTCTTGGTGTCCTTGGATTATCTTGGGAGTGCCATGGGCATCCCCAAGCTTAGGCTCTTGCCACTCCTTGTTCCATGATCCATCAAAAGAATTCACCCAAAACTTGAAAACTTCACAACACAAAACTCAAAATAGAAAACTCGTGAGCTCCGTTAGCGAAAGAAAACAAAAGACCACTTCAAGGTACTGTAATGAACTCATTATTTATTTATATTTGTGTTAAAACTAATTTATTCCAACTTATCCATGGATTATAAACTATTTGACTAGCCATAGATTCATCAAAATAAGCAAACAACACACGAAAAACAGAATCTGTCAAAAACAGAACAGTCTGTAGTAATCTGTAGCTAGCGCAAGATCTGGAACCCCAAAAATTCTAAAATAAATTGCTGGACGTGAGGTATTTATCTATTAATCATATTCAAAAATAATTAACTAAATATAACTCTTCAAATAAAAATGACAGCAGTTCTCGTGAGCGCTAAAGTTTCTGTTTTTTACAGCAAGTTCAACAAGACTTTCCCCAAGTCTTCCCAACGGTTCTACTTGGCACAAACACTAATTAAACACAAAAAACACAACCAAAACAGAGGCTAAATAATTTATTTATTACTAAGCAGGAGCAAAAAACAAGGAATAAAAATAAAATTGGGTTGCCTCCCAACAAGCGCTATCGTTTAACGCCCCTAGCTAGGCATAAAAGCGAGGATAGATCTAGGTATTGCCATCTTTCGTAGGCAATCCATAAGTGGCTCTCATGATAGTTTCATATGGTAATTTTATTTTCTTTCTTGGAAAGTGTTCCATGCCCTTTTTTAATGGAAATTGGAATCTAATATTCCCTTCCTTCATATCAATAATCGCACCAACCGTTCTAAGGAAAGGTCTACCAAGAATAATAGGGCAAGAAGGATTGCAATCTATATCAAGAACAATGAAATCTACGGGCACATAATTCCTATTTTCAACAATAAGAACATCATTAATCCTTCCCATAGGTTTCTTAATAGTGGAATCCGCAAGGTGCAAGTTTAGAGAGCAATCATCAAAATCGCGGAAATCTAATAAATCACACAGTCTTGGGAATAGTAGAGACACTAGCACCCAAATCACACAAAGCATAAAACTCATGATCTTTAATTTTAATTTTAATAGTTGGTTCCCACTCATCATAGAGTTTTCTAGGGATAGAAACTTTCAACTCAAGTTTTTCTTCATAAGATTGCATCAAGGCATCAACAATATGTTCGGTGAAGGCTTTATTTTGACTATAAGCATGTGGAGAATTTAGCACGGATTGCAACAAGGAAATACAATCAATTAAAGAACAACTTTCATAATTAAATTCCTTGAAATCCAATATAGTGGATTTAGCAACATCTAGATTTTTATTTATTTCAATCCCACTTTCATCAATTTCATCATTAAGATATAAATACTCCGAATTTTTAGAACGCCTTCTAGGTAAAGGAAGATCATATTCAGTTTCGTCAAGATTCATATTGCAAAACAAAGATTTAATAGGGGACACATCAATAACTTTTAGATCTTCATCTTGATTTTCATAGGAATCTGGTTTAGTGTGGCGACCCGACCCGAATGGATCAAGTCTACTGTGCTCTGGTGTCATCCCTGGATCAGTAATGCTGACACCACACAGTACATCGAAGGATTTATAGCAGAGTGGCAATCACACACTTATTACATTGTTGTCTCAAAGAGAACTTATTACAATAAACATGGCTTAAGGCCATCTAATAACGATAACAGCGGAAGACTCGGAAGATAAATGGGTCCATCAACTCCAGCGGCATCACTGAGTATAGAACCACGACCTAAAAGCACCTTACTCGTCATCTGAAAAGTCTGCAACATGAAAGTTGTAGCCCGAAAACGGGTCAGCACATGGAATATGCTGGCAAGGTAACACATAGAGAGTAATGGAATGAAACAGCTATACTATATGCATATATGGCTGGTGGAAAGCTCTATGGTTACAGTTTTGCGTAAAGCCAGTTTTTCCCTACTGCAAAGGAATAAATTTATTTAACTATCATGGTGGTTGTGAAACATCGATAATGGTTGACAGCATTCCGATCCCAATTAAGTGAACAATTAAAACCCAACAACATTAATTAGAGTAACATGATGAGATTCACATGATATTCAAGTACTAGATACTCAAGTTGTCCATAACTGGGGACACGGCTAATCATGATTAGTTTGTACACTCTGCAGAGGTTTGCGCACTTTTCCCCACATGACTCGATCGCCTCCGTTTGTTTTCTCGCACTACATGGTGTTTGAGAAACGGATGACCGAGACATAATCTTTCAGAAGCGCTAGCACCTTACATGTGGGGTAGACCGTACCACCTACAACCCCTACATCTACTAGTCCACCCCGTAAGAGTTCGCACAACTTAGTCAACTATGCCAGAGCCCATAGTAGCATGTGGCTGCACATGGAAGTTTCTAGCATGAATTATCTTATGATCCCTTTGAGCCTGGGTGGCGGTCCAAAATAAAACAGGCAAGTCCTGATAGACATCAGGTGCCTCAATCCACCCAGATGTGTGTTTAAGTTGCCACCTTAGATAAACCATTAATTAACAATACTCACATCTGTCATGGATATCACTCACCCAATCCACGTCTACTAGCATAGCATGGCATAATAAGCAAACGTAGAAGTAACTCCCAAAGGTTTCATAGTAATACAGGTGATAGGTACTACCTCATCTACTTCCCATCCCACAATTTAATTAGATCCTAATCATGCAATGTGAGAGGATTGATCTAATGCAATAAAACATGGGTTGTAGAAAAGGTATGATCAAAGTGTTACTTGCCTTGCTGATGATCCGCGAGACCTAGGGTTTCGAAGTAACAAGCGGCGCAATCCGGGTGATCTATCACAGACAAACAACAAGCATACAATAAGTACTCGTCTAATGCACAGGTAAAACTCGAACAAGAGAACGAACCAGGGAGTTCAACTTAAGAACTCCGGTTGCAAAGAAAGAACGAACCGAACAAAGAAACGGAAAAACAAACGGCGGAAGAAAACAACTCGGTTCTAGCAAGTTGAATCTAGGTCAAATTTTACTGTAGCAAAGACTTGTTCAAGTTGATTAGACGGAACGGCGGTTTCGAGACGAAACTCCAGGCGCTCGAATCACCTGATTTCGGTAAACGAGCGAGAAGAAAGACTAGAACGAAGATCGGATCTGAGATCGCGATCGCGGAAAAAAAAGGCGCGGAATAAATCCGACGAAAAGAAAACGAAGAACGGTTAAACGAACGAACGTTCGTTAACCGGGAAAACTTGGTGATCACGTTCGTTGGGACGAACGGTCCGAAAGAAGAAAACCGATCTAGGGTTTCGGAAGAAAACCGAAACAAAGAACCGGAAAAGAAAACGGGAAAGAAACAGAACGGTTCTTTTTAAGAAAAACCGAACCGAGGCGAGGGAAAAAGAGAGGCGTGGCGCGGCTACCTCGACGAGGCTCCGGCGAGGGGCTCCGGCGGCGGCGGGGTGCAAATGCGGCGGGGGCGCTAGGGCGGCGGCGGCGGCAGCTAGGCGGCGGCGGCACGGCGGCGGCGGCTGCTGCTGCTGCTTGCTGCGGGGCGGCGGGCTGGTGTGGGGAGGAGAGGGGGGGGCTTGGGTATTTATACTAGGAGGGGGGGTGTTGCTTGGGGAGGGGGCAAGAAAGAGGGCGGCGGTGGCGGCTTGGAGTCCTTCCAGGACTTGGCCTGGCGGCAGGGCTGGCTGGCGAGCGGGGCGGCGGGGCCGGCCGGCTGGCCCAGGCGGCTGGGCCGGCGGGAGCTGCTCTTTTTTTTAATCGGTTACGCGCGCAGAAAAACACAGAAAAAGAAAACTAAACGAACTCCGAAAAATATAAAGTAAATTTTCTCTGACTCCTAAAATGAGCCGAACAAAATGAACTTTACTCCGGACCTAGAATGCAATTTTTGAAAACACGCATTTTTCCCTATCCAAATAAAATGCCAATAAACTCCGGAAAAAATCCAAAATTTGATTTATTTATTAAATCTTCATTTTTCCTAAATTTGGGAAAGTCATATTATTCCCTCTCTCATATTTTTGATATTGGAAAAATAATTGAAGATGAAATAAAATAAATCAAATGATCCTCTTTTCAAAATTTGAGAAAACTCAAATATGAAAATAACGAAATCTCCAACTCTCTCCGAGGGTCCTTGAGTTGCGTGAAATTTCTAGGATCAACCAAAATGCATGAAAATATGATATGCATGATGATCTAGTGTATAACATTCCAAATTGAAAATTTGGGATGTTACATTTAGCGGCCATCTTATTGACTAAGGTAGCTTGCATATCTGAAATTTCAGCAGTTAATTTTTCAAGATGGGCAATTTGGGATCTTATACCATCAAATTCTTTAGACATATCATCGAGTTCTTTATTCATATAATTCAAGAAACTTTTTGGTTCCTTAAGCTCATTTCTAAAGAAATTATTGTGCTCAAATTGCAAAACCATAAACTTCCTGACGTTGTTTTCAATCTCCTCTAACCTTGTAAGGTGAAGATCACCAAATCTAGGTAGAGCCATCGCGACAAACAAGCAATCCAACACACGAGCAAACAAAAAGGCAAACGGGCAAAAAGGCAAATAGAGAGGGAGGAGGAGGATAGAGAGAAAGGGCAAATAAAACGGCAAGGGTGAATTGGGAGGAGAGGAAAACGAGAGGCAAATGGCAAATAATGTAATGCGGGAGATAGGGATTGTGATGGGTACTTGGTATGTTGACTTTTGCGCAGACTCCCCGGCAACGGCGCCAGAAATTCTTCTTGCTACCTCTTGAGCACTGCGTTGGATTTCCCCAAAGAGGAAGGGATGATCCAGCAAAGTAGCGTAAGTATTTCCCTCAGTTTTTGAGAACCAAGGTATCAATCCAGTAGGAGTCTACGCTCGAGTCCCTCGTACCTACACAAAAACAATAGCTCAACGCAACCAACGCGCTTAGGGGTTGTCAATCCCTTCACGGTCACTTACGAAAGTGAGATCTGATAGAGATAATAAATAATATTTTTTGGTATTTTTGGTATAGAGATGCAAAGTAAAAAGTAAAAGCAAAGAAATAACAAAGTGATGGAGATTGATATGATGAGAAAGAGACCCGAGGGCCATAGGTTTCACTAATGGCTTCTCTTAAGAGCATAAGTATTCTACGACGGGTGAACAAATTACTGTTGAGCAATTGACAGAATTGAGCATAGTTATGAGAATATCTAGGTATGATCACGTATATAGGCATCACATCTGAGACAAGTAGACCGAAACGATTTTGCATCTACTACTATTACTCCACTCATCGACCGCTATCCACCATGCATCTAGAGTATTAAGTTAAAAACAGAGTAACGCCTTAAGCAAGATGACATGATGTAGAGGGATAGTTTCATGCAATGTGATAAAAAAAACCCATCTTGTTATCCTCGATGGCAACGATACAATTTGTGCCTTGCTGCCCCTTCTGTCACTGTGAAAGGACACCGCAAGATCGAACCCAAAGCTAAGCACTTCTCCCATGGCAAGAAGAACCAATCTAGTAGGCCAAACCAAACTGATAATTCGAAGAGACTTGCAAAGATAACCAATCATACATAAAAGAATTCAGAGAAGATTCAAATATTATTCATAGATAGACTTGATCATAAACCCACAATTCATCGATCTCAACAAACACACCGCATAAAGAAGATTACATCGAATAGATCTCCACGAGAGAGGGGGAGAACATTGTATTGAGATCCAAAAAGAGAGAAGAAGCCATCTAGCTACTAACTATGGACCCGTAGGTCTGAAGTAAACTACTCACACTTCATCGGAGAGGCTTGGATGATGATGTAGAAGCCCTCCGTGATCGATGCCCCCTCCGACGGAGCTCCGGAACAGGCCCCAAGATGGGATCTCGTGGATACAGAAAATTGCGGCGGTGGAATTAGGTTTTTGGCACCGTCTCTGATCGTTTGGGGGTACGTGGATATATATAGGAGGAAGAAGTACGTCGGTGGAGCTTTGAGGGGCCCAGGAGGCAGGGGGCGCGCCTTAGGGGGAGCGCGCCCTCCACCCTCGTGACCACCTCGTGGCTTTCTTGACGGAGGGTCCAAGTCTCCTGGATCTTATCTGATGAGAAAATCACGTTTCCTAAGGTTTCATTCCGTTTGGACTCCGTTTGATATTCCTTTTCTTCGAAACCCTAAAATAGGAAAAAAACAATTCTAGGCTGGGCCTCCGGTTAATAGGTTAGTCCCCAAAATAATATAAAAGTGGATAATAAAGGCCAATAATGTCCAAAATTGTAGATAATATAGCATGGAGCAATCAAAAATTATAAATAAGTTGGAGACGTATCAGTTATTAGTGTATAGCAAAGATGATTGTGACAAACTAAAAATCAAAAAAACCAAAGACTCATATAATACACAACGCTCCAGGCAAAACTCATATCATGTGATGAATAAAAATTCAACTCCAAGTAAAATTACCGATAGTTGGTAGAAGAAAGAGGGGATGTGTCGGTGTCAAAACCGGCGGATCTCGGGTAGGGGGTCCCGAACTGTGCGTCTAGGATCGATGGTAACAGGAGACAGGGGACACAATGTCTACCCAGGTTCAGGCCCTCTCTATGGAGGTAAAACCCTACGTCCTGCTTGATTGATATTGATGAATATGAGTGTTACAAGAGTGGATCTACCACGAGATCGTAATGGCTAAACCATAGAAGTCTAGCCTATATGGGTATGGTAATGAGTATACGTGGTCCCCTTTCTAGACTATAGACACCAAGGGGATCTAGGGTTTACATGGAGTCGGTTACATAAAAAGGAATCTTCGGTCGCCAAGCTTGCCTTCCACGCCAAGCAGAGTCCAATCCGGACACAAGTATGGTCTTCGATCTTCACAGCCCATCAGTCCGACCCATGGATATCAGTCCAGATGTCCGAGGACCCCTTAGTCCAGGACTCCCTCAGTAGCCCCTGAACCTAGCTTCAATGACGAGGAGTCCGGCGCGGAGATTTGTCTTCGGCATTGCAAGGCGGGTTCCCTCCTTCCGAACTCCAGAACAGTCTTCGGACAAAGGAAGTATATCCGGACCTATGTATATAATGGCAGAGAATATAATAATTCACGATCCCAACTTGTTGATAACTGTTCATGACATCATATCATGCCTGCCCGGTTGCTATTTCTAACCGTCAACTAGCGAGCCGCCCCATGTCTAGGGGTGCGGTTTTACTCGCACGTCTCGTTAGGGCAGAGATCGTGTCCCTTTATTTACAGGATTTTCATTAATGCAGGCGTGGGTAACCCAACCGTCCCCAGGTACAACTCCTTGGTGATAGGTAAGTTCAGAGACCCTAGGAGAGACGCCCAATATCTGGGGCCTTTTTATAGAGAGCATGTCTCTTCTTCTTTCCTTTGCGCTTGCTCCTTCCTCAACCCCAGCCACCTGCTACCTCTTGAGCACTGCGTTGGTTTTCGCCGAAGAGGAAGGGATGATGCAGCAAAGTAGCGTAATTATTTCCCTCAGTTTTTGAGAACCAAGGTATCAATCCAGTAGGAGGCTACGCGCGAGTCCCTCGTACCTGCACAAAACAAATAAGTCCTCGCAACCAACGCGATAAGGGGTTGTCAATCCCTTCACGGTCACTTACGAGAGTGAGATCTGATAGATATGATAAGATAATATTTTTGGTATTTTTGTGATAAACATGTAAAGTAAAATAAAAAGCAAAGTAAATAACTAAGTATTGGAAGATTAATATGATGAAGATAGACCCATGGGCCATAGGTTTTACTAGTGGCTTCTCTCAAGAGCATAGGTATTTTACGGTGGGTGAACGAATTACTGTTGAGCAATTAACAGAATTAAGCATAGTTATGAGAATATCTAGGTATGATCATGTATATAGGCATCACGTCCAAGACAAGTAGACCGACTCCTGCCTGCATCTACTGCTATTACTCCACTCATCGACCGCTATCCAGCATGCATCTAGAGTATTAAGTTCATGAAAACAGAGTAACGCCTTAAGCAAGATGACATTATGTAGAGGGATAGATTCATGCACTATGATAAAAAAAACCATCTTGTTATCCTCGATGGCAACAATACAATACGTGCCTTGCAGCCCCTACTGTCACTGGGAAAGGACACCGCAAGATTGAACCCAAAGCTAAGCACTTCTCCCATTGCAAGAAAGATCAATCTTGTAGGCCAAACCAAACTGATAATTCGAAGAAATTTGCAAAGATAACCAATCATACATAAAAGAATTCAGAGGAGATTCAAATATTGTTCATAGATAATCTTGATCATAAACCCACAATTCATCGGTCTCAACAAACACACCGCAAAAAGAAGATTACATCGAATAGATCTCCACAAGAGAGGGGGAGAACATTGTATTGAGATCCAAAAAGAGAGAAGAAGCCATCTAGCTAATAACTATGGACCCGAAGGTCTAAGGTAAACTACTCACACTTCATCGGAGTGGCTATGGTGTTGATGTAGAAGCCCTCCGTGATGGATACCCCCTCCGGCGGAGCTCTAGAACAGGCCCCAAGATGGGATCTCATGGATACAGAAAGTTACGGCGGTGGAATTAGGGTTTTGGCTCCGTATCTGATCGTTTGGGGCTACGTAGGTATATATAGGACGAAGGAGTATGTCGGTGGAGCAATAGGGGGCCCACAAGGGTGGAGGGCGCGCCTGGGGGGGTAGGCGCGCCCCCCTACCTTGTGGCCTCCTCCTTTGTTTCTTGACGTAGGGTCCAAGTCTCCTGGATCATGTTCGGTGAGAAAATCATGTTCCCGAAGGTTTCATTCCGTTTGGACTCCGTTTGATATTCCTTTTCTATGAAACCCTAAAATAGGCAAAAACAGCAATTCTAGGCTGGTCCTCCGGTTAATAGGTTAGTCCCAAAAATAATATAAAAGTGGATAATAAAGCCCAATAATGTCCAAAATAGTAGATAATATAGCATGGAGCAATCAAAAATTATAGATACGTTGGAGACGTATCACCACCCCAAGTTCCAACCCTTGGGTTCCAATCACCACCAACCTTAGTCATGTCCGGATCCAACCGTTAGGGCCGGTGGGTGGCTTCTTCTATCACATAGGAGGACATTGCGGAGCTTCACGTAGCGAGGTACCTGACCTCAGAAATCTTTCATCGGCTTCCAGCGCAAGGTCAGGTCATACTGACCCCCAGATCCGGTGAGATGGTTGTATTTGTGTCTCACTTCCTTCACGGGCTAGGGTTCGCACTTAACCCCTTCGTCCGGGGGCTCATGTTCTACTATGGGCTAGATTTTCACGATCTGACCCCAGACTCTATTCTCCTCATCTCGACATTTATCGTCATGTGTGAGGCCTTAATCTGGACTCCTCCGCACTTCGGTTTGTGGCTCAAGACCTTTGATGTGAGGCCGCAGGTGGCAGAGGAGGAGCAGGCAGAGTGTGACAGCGTAATAGGCAAACTGGCTGGCGTGGTTTGGCCCGAAGGATCTTTCGCCAAATCTTCAGACCTGTGGCAGTAGGGGTGATTTTATGTCAACGAGCCACAGAGCTCCAAGTGGGCGGCTACACCTGCGTTCTGACCCGGCCCTCCAATTCAGCTTGCTTCATGGGTCAATATGGGATTGGACTGGGGATTCGTCAATGAAGTGCAGACTCTGCAAAGTCGCATCCGAAGCATTATTGAGAAGGGCATCGATCTTGTGAACGTCGTTCAAATAATGCTAGTCCGCCGGATCCTGCCATGTCAGCGGCGGCCTCTTCGTATGTGGGAGTTTAACCCAGAAGGGCGGCGGACCCTACATCACTTCTTCGCCGCTACGCACGAAGGAATGTGGAAATTATATTTCGGGGAACGAGAGCAATGGTCGGACACCACCGAAGACGTTGGCCTTGACTGCAATCGTCCGGCTACTTTGGTAAGTACTTGAGCACCTTTCATTTGAGCATCTTTTAACGAGATATTGAACAACCCATCCCTGCTCAGGACCGGATAAAGGAGGCGGTGCTAATCTAGTGTCCGGTGCCTCTTCCTGAAGGCCCTGTGATCGACCTGCTGACGAGAATGCTGATTCCAACACCGTGCCAGGTGGCTGCATCCGGGGAAACCGAAATCCTTCTGCCCAAGGGCAAGAGTGCAGAGGGAGCTTTCCAGGGCAAGAAGAGGGTCGCCTCCGAAGATCAGGAGGGGAAGCCTTCCAAGAGAGGAAAAACGCCATCGTCGAGCAGCTTGGGCCGGGCGAGCGAGGCTGCCGTAGAGTTTGATGACGAGGACAAACCTCGAGGCAGACCATAAGCGAGGCTGGGGTACTTTAAGCACACCTCATTCTTTTTTTAGTGAAGTAATCATTCGATATATGTTCGTCCATGCAGGTTAACACCTGGTGCTTCTCAATCATCCTCCTCCTCAGGACATCTTCTTCCAGAGATGATGGAGAGTGACACGCCTCCTCCGCCCCGTCGCCCAACAGAGGAGATGATACCGAGGTATCATCCCGAAGGGCACCTGAAGGCGGTGCCTCCATCACCCGAGGTTTCGGGATCGAGACCGGCGTCCCCGAACCGTCCAGTTTACAGTCGGAGATAGTTCTAGAGGCAAGCGAGCGGGTTCCTTCACTGGAATGCCGTACTCCGGCGGTGGTTTCCGAAGACCCAAGAGCGCCAGAAATGCTGACGGACATGCTACGATGAGCGTCTATTTCAGAAGAGCATCGTTCCTTGATGGTTACGGTGGTCGAAAGGGTTCTGTCCGCGAAGAGTGGACTGAACGAGGCCTTCACAAGCCTTCTAAGAGGTTTTGAGGTTTGTGATGTAGTTTTGTCAATTAAATTTTATTGACAGAATGCACCTGTTGTATATGCAGTAGCCCCTGAGACTCGGATTGTCTTCCAAAGGAAGCGATCGGAGGATCAAAGAGATATGCTCAGGTATTAACCTTGGTTTAATTTGAAATATAGGCTGCTGCCCCTCCTGTGGCTGCCTGGAATACGGAAGTGGCCGAACTCCAGCAAAAGCTGGATATTGCAGAGGATGACATTGCATTGATCAACAGGCGTCCTGATGACTCGCAAGGTATGTATTTCGAGCATTCTTTACACCAGTGTGCTTGACGCGGGAAAGAGCTTTATATGAAATGTGCATGAAATGCAGATGGTTCTGTCGCCGTTAAGGCTCTTCGGGCAGAGCTAGTCCGGGCCAAGGAGCGGGTCCGGCTTGGTGATGCTGCTGCTAAAGAGGCATCGGTTGAACTAAAGGCCGAACAAGCTGCGCGATGCCAGGGCGAGGACAAGGTATCCCTGATGACACTCGCTTTGGAGAATGCTACTAGCCGCTGCGAAGTCCTTGAGGAGGAGAATAAAGCCTTAACGGCTGAACTGGACAAGGCCCAACAGGAGGCAAGAGAAGCGCGATCAGAATCCAGAGCACTCCGTGAGGAGGTTCGCCAGGCGAAAGAGATATTGGCTGGAAAGCCTTTTCTGCTGCAGACTAAGTTCGGTGACCCGGACAATGTTCAGCTGAACCAAGTGTGGAGTTCTTCGGATGAGTATTTTGACTTGCCGAAGAGTTCTTCCGATGCGGCGCGGTATTACCAAGCGCAAGCTGGATATGCAACGGAGAAGCTTTTTTGGTCACAGTTTGGTGTGTCAAAACGCCCGCTGCTGCTTAATGAACAGATGTCCCAATGGGCCGAACTTCATAGGGTATCTGGCGCTGCCATGAAGGATGTCATAGTCCGTCTATGGCCGACCGAGCCTGTGCCGAATAGCTATTTCGGTTTGGTGCAGAAGCTTATCGATGCAGTGCCATGAATCGATGCTGTGAAGCGATCGGTGTGCATTGAGGGTGCACGGATGGCGCTTGCCCGAGTCAAGACATTCTGGGGGGAAGATGAAGGCTATTGATGTAGCAACGAAGGGTCCGCCCAAGGGCTAGGACCGCCCCAAACCAGAGCATTATTTTAAAGACGTCCTGGAGGCCGCCCGCTCGATTAAGGATCAATGTTCGAAGAACATAATGTTCGAGTGAGGTGTATGATGATTGTAAAAGACAACTTTATAGTTAATCTATTTATGTTTTGCTAGAAAAGCTTGAATTCCTCCTGTGCGGTCATTTTATATAATCTGAATGTTTTCCAGTCGTCGGCTTCATCCCCCTTGTAGGAAGTACGGGGGTGTTCGGAAAAGCATTTAATCACTCTTTATCCAACGTCTTGGTCCATGAAGGAGGTCATAATGCAGCGAACCATGCAATTGGACTATGAGGCGTTAACACTTTCACTTAACCATAGGAGTTTTATGGTGGGGCTACGACAAAGCCCCTGGTGTGTATGCGGCGTGTGGTGCCTTGCATATCTGATCTGAAAAAGATCCTTCGTGTTACACGGAGAATCACTAAGGATTCCAACAAGTCGTCAAGTGGTTGACCAGCTCTCGCCGCATCATGACAGTCAGTTTTCAGCTTTCTCTACTGAGGTGCTCATCCGGTCTAGGCCAGGGCACAATCGCAGTAGTTCTCCCTTTATTACCCTAGCCGATAGGGCAGAACGTAGGGTAGCAAACACAGGAGCCGGGCAACCCAACTATTGACCCAAGACAATGATTCGGAGCTGATGCATATAAGGCCAAACTTGCGACGCTGAAATACGCTATAGAGTTGTTCGGACTTTTACTGGCAACTCATTCGTTCCCATGCTGAGCCCCTGGCAGAGTATGCCGAGGTGTATCTGTAGAGCAGCCGTTAAGGTCGTACCTATTGTTGAAAGAGTATAAAAGATTGGTTCGGATGAGACTAACTGAGAACGGAGCTATGTGCCAATGGTAAATTTATGTATATATATAATAATAAAATGGAACCGTGAACCCGGCTATTTGACATGCTCGGGGTCAGGATCAGTGGAAAAAGGTCATATTACAGGCTCGGAAATAAAGAGTATGGTCCACAAAATATTATTTTGGACCTCGTGCTGCACGTCTGCGTCGCCTGTCCTCAGGGAGGGGAATCCATAATGGAAGTAGCCCCTTAGGTGAGCGTACGAATCCGGACTCCGATAGAGTCCGTTGTAGATGTTGTCCAGCTGGTCACCTGTTATTTAGGGATGATACAGAAAAATAAAGTAAGCAGATAGAAAACGTTATGGGAATGCTTGCAGGGTTGTCCGTATTATGCTTCCGGCGATGCCCATGGTATCTTGAGTGCGTAGTGATGTGCGCGTGGTGCAAATTTTGCCAGTACAGTACGTGGGTGGCAGAAGACGGATTGCTATTCGCATTTCCCGGAGTAGTCGAACGTCGGAGGGAAACTGTTTCTGGCCCTTGGCATTCTGCTGGCGCGCCGATCCATCGTCTTTATCGCCTGGTGGCCTCCTCCCCTTGTGATCAGCGTTAAGCTTGCCTGCTTGCTTGAAGACCCAACCGTTTCGGTTAGTATGATTAGCTGGCATATCAGGTTGACCGTGAATCTGACAAGGTCGGTGCAATATCCTGTCGAGGGTGGATGGTCCATCCTGGTTTGCCTTCAGTGGCTTCTTCTGTTGACCGGGCTTCGGTGTCGCGTATATTACTGCGACTGTTGTGTTCGGTTTGTCGTGGCTTGCCATTGCCATCTTGGATTTCGGAGGTGCCCGGGCTGCTGGTGTCGTTGCTTTTATGAGCCAGCCATTAGAGCGGTAAGGGTTGCCATGGATTTGGGTCCTTCTTGGCCGAGGTGACGCGCTAGCCATTCGTCCCGGACGCCGTGTCTGAAGTCCGCAAAGGTTTCTGCATCCGGACAGTCGACAATTTGGTTCTTTTTGACTAAGAACCTGGTCCAGAGCTCCCTGGCTGACTCACCGAGCTCTAGGACAATGTGACTTAAGTCATCGGCGTATAATGGCCGGACATATGTTCCCTGGAAATTGCCTCGAAAGGCGTCTTCCAAATCTTCCCAATTGCCGATGGAATTTTCTGGCAAACTGTTTAGCTAATATCGAGCTGGCCCTTTAAGCTTGAGAGGTAGGTATTTAATGGCGTGGAGGTCGTCTCCAAGGGCCATGTGAATATGAATGAGGTAATCCTTGATCCATACCGCGGGATCTTTTGTTCCATCGTATGATTCGATGTTGATGGGTTTAAACCCGTCTCGGAATTCGTGCTCCATTACTTCGTTAGTGAAGCAGAGAGGGTGTGCCGCTCCTCTATGTTGGGCCACACTATGAAGCACCTCCGGCGGGTTTCGCTTACGGTGTATGGCCCGGGCATGGTCGGCTTTATAGCGTCCGAATAGGCGACCATCATCGTCGGTCGGGATATATCTTCGTGATCTGTACGTCGATCGTGTACGTCATGTTCTACCCTTAGTGTATTGGTTGATATCGCGGGTATTCCTCCGAGCTGTTTTGTTTTGACAGCCGGATGGGTTGGTATGGTGCTCTGCTTGGGCTGCTGCTTGGACTGGACCGAACTGTGGTCGGCCCGCCGCATTATTAGATGGTGGTATGGGCTCCATCGCGCTGCCATCGTATTGAGGGAGCCACCTATTCTCTGGGTGGCTTTTGACTGGGCTGCTAAGGCCGTGTTCTTCGGCGGCCAAGACCTCGGTCCATATATCATTGATCAAATCTTGGCTTGCTTGAAGCTGCGGCTGCTTCATTCTTAGGCTCCTTGCAGTGGCTATAAGCTGGCGTTTATAGCGCTCCTGCTCAAGAGGTTCCTTGGGCATGATAAAGTCTTCGTCCCCATATGTGGTCTGTTCATCAGAGCTGTCCTGCCCGCCTTCCTATTCATCCTGCTCGGATTCTACCTCAGTAGGGTTTTTGTTGTCTGGGGTGTCGTCTTCTCTGGTGTTGGCAGTGTTTTCTCTTGGGCGATGTGGCCTAGGGTGCCGGCTTCCAGGATGTGTATCAGGCGGTTTATTCTCGACCGGATTCTCCTTATCATCGTCGAGAGCGTCGTAAGGTGTATCCTTCATACACATGTCATACCAGGAAGTGGTCTTCCCGTGTTGAGCGGGTGATAAGCTCTGGCCTTGCCCCTCATCGTCGTCCAAACCGTCGATGTCTTCGGGGCAGGGATCGGGTGTGTTGGTTAGGTCTTCCATAGTGGCTACGAGCTGGGTGGTGGGTGGGAAACAAAATTCTCCATCGTCCGCTGAAAGTTTGAACTGAACATAGTTCGGTGATGGGTCGTTTGCCAGGGATAGGTTTTTTAGCGAGTTTGGTATGTCACCCATGAGCGCGTGTTGGAAGACATCTGTGGCGCTGAACTTGAAGATTGACAACCCATCGAGTTCCGTATACGCGGGCTCGTAGGGTTTGGAGTTCAGCGTCAGAGGCGAGTCCGAGGTTCCGTTGATGCGGATACTGTATGAAGTGGGATCTACGTGCGGCTCCAGCGCCGTAGAATCGGTAGCCCCCGTGATGGGGTCGAGCTTACCATCTTCGGGCGACTTGATCTGCTCCGGATTTAAGGCCAGAGCTTCTACAGGAGCTATCTCCTGGATGCGGCCCGATGACAGGTTTAGGCCACGTTCATCGAGGTAATGGGGAGCGGATGCCGCGGTCTCGAATCCGTTGAAGATCAAATCTCCTCGGATGTCCGCGACGTAATTCAAGCTTCCGAATCTGACCTGATGGCCAGGGGCGTAGCTTTCGATCTGCTCCAGATGGCCAAACGAGTTGGCCCGCAGTATGAAACCACCGAATACGAAGATCTGTCCGGGGACGAAGGTTTCTCCTTGGACATCGTCGTTACTGATGATCGAAGGGGCTATCGAGCCTTCTGTCGACGGCAAAGTGGAACTCTCAATGAATGCACCAATGTCGGTGTCCAAACCGGCGGATCTCGGATAGGGGGTCCCGAACTGTGCGTCTAGGATCGATGGTAACAGGAGACAGGGGACACAATGTTTACCCAGGTTCGGGCCCTCTCTATGGAGGTAAAACTCTACGTCCTGCTTGATTGATATTGATGAATATGAGTGTTACAAGAGTGGATCTACTGTTGGGGATCGTAGCAGAAATTTAAAATTTTCTACGCATCACCAAGATCAATCTATGGAGTCATCTAGCAATGAGAGAGAGATGAGTGCATCTACATACCCTTGTAGATCGCGAGCGAAAGAGTTCAAGAGAATGGAGTTGATGGTGTCGTACTCGTCGTGATCCAAATCACCGATGATCCTAGCGCCGAACGGACGGCACCTCCGCGTTCAACACACGTACGGAGCGGAAACGTCTCCTCCTTCTTGATCCAGCAAGGGGGAGGAGAAGTTGATGGAGATCCAGCAGCATGACGTCGTGGTGGTGGAAGCAGCGGGATTCCAGCAGGGCTTCGCCAAGTGCTACTGGAGGAGGAAGAGGTGTCACGGGAGAGAGAGGGAGGCGCCAGGGCTTAGGGTGCGGCTGCCCTCCCTCCCCTGCACTATATATAGGGGCTAGGGGCCGCATGCCCCCTTGGAGATCCCATCTAGAGGGGGTGGCGGCCCCCGGGGCGGCGGCCCCTCAGGGGGCAACGACCCCCTTAGGGTTTCCAACAAGGGGGCGCATGCCCCCTCGGGGGGCAACGGCCCCCTAGGGTTTCCAACCCTAGGCGCCTTAGGCCCTTAGGTGGGGCACACCAGCCCACCAGGGGCTGGTTCCCACGCCACTTCATCCCATGGGGCCCTCCGGGATAGGTGGCCCCACCCGGTGGACCCCCGGGACCCTTCCAGTGGTCCCGGTACAATACCGGTGACCCCCGAAACTCTCCCGGTTGCCGAAACTGGACTTCCTATATATAAATCTTTACCTCCGAACCATTCCAGAACTCCTTGTGATGTCCAGGATATCATCCGGGACTGCGAACAACTTTCGGTTAACCGCATACTAATATCTCTACAACTCTAGCGTCACTGAACCTTAAGTGTGTAGACCCTACGGGTTTGGGAGACACGTAGACATGACCGAGACAACTCTCCGGTCAATAACCAACAGCGGGATCTGGATACCCATGTTGGCTCCCACATGCTCCACGATAATCTCATCGGATGAACCACGATGTCGAGGATTCAATCAATCCCGTATACAATTCCCTTTGTCTATCGGTACGATACTTTCCCGAGATTCGATCATCGGTATACCGATACCTTGTTCAATCTCGTTACGGCAAGTCTCTTTACTCGTTCCTGTAACACATCATCCCGTGAACGACTCCTTGATCACATTGAGCTCATTATGATGATGTCCTACCGAGTGGGCCCAGAGATACCTCTCCATCATACGGAGTGACAAATCCCAGTCTCGATTCGTGCCAACCCAAAAGATACTTTCAGGGATACCCGTAGTGTACCTTTATAGCCACCCAGTTACGTTGTGACGTTTGGCACACTCAAAGTACCCTTACAGTATCCGAGAGTTGCACAATCTCATGGTCTAAGGAAAGGATACTCGACATTAGAAAAGCTTTAGCAGACGAACTACACGATCTTGTGCTATGCTTAGGATTGGGTCTTGTCCATCACATCATTATCCTAATGATGTGATCCCGTTATCAATGATATCCTATGTCCATGGTTAGGAAACTGTAACCATCTATTGATCAATGAGCTAGTCCACTAGAGGCTCATTAGGGACATGTTGTGGTCTATCTATTCACACATGTATTACGATTTCCGGATAACACAATTATAGCATGAACAATAGACAATTATCATGTAACATCCCAAATTTTCAATTTGGAATGTTATACATTAGACCATCATTGCATAACATAATTTATTTTCTTTTGGTTTTGATCCTAGAAATTCCACGCAACTCAAGGACCCACGGAGAGAGTTGGGGATTTCGTTATTTTCATATTTGAGTTTCTCAAATTTTGCAAATAGGATCATTTGATTTTAATTATTTTATCATCAACTATTTCTATTACAAAAATATGAGAGAGGGAATAAAATGACTTTCCAAAAATAAAGAAATATTGAGGATTTAATAATAAAATCAAATAAGATTTTATTTCGGAGTTTTTCGGTATTTTATTTGAATTTAGGAAAAATGTGCGTTTTTCAAAATTACATTTAGGCCCCAAATAAATGTTCACCTTGTGCGGCTTGATTTTAGAAGCCCGGGAAAATTTATTTAGGGATTTTTGGAGTCCGTTTAGTATTTCTTTTATTTGTTTTTCTGCGCGGAATAATTTAAAAAAAACGCAAACCGACTTTGGGTCGTACCCGAGCGAGACTCCGCCCGGGGGCAGCCTTTATAAGCCGCCCGACCTGAGCCGCCAGCCCACCTCGCACAAACCCTAATCAGCCGCCGCCGCCGGACCCGCCGCCCGAGGTCAACCTCATTTTCGCCGCCCATTTTTTTAAAAAAAAGAGAGAAAAAAAGTCGCGGTTTTTATTTTTTTAGTTTCGGTTTTTTTAAATAGATCGGTTTTTCTGGTTTATTTATTTAGCGAGCGAGCGTCTGTTCATTCGTTCTAGCGAACGTTCGTCGTTTTTCTTTTTCTCGGATTAAATCCGCGATTTTTCTGATCGCAATTCCTGATCCGATTTTCGTTTTAGTATAACTTTTCGCTCGTTTATCGGAATCAGGCAATTCAAGCGCTTGGAGTTTCGTCTCGAAACCCTCTATCCGTTTAACGAACTTAAACAAGTTTTTGCCACTGTAAAAATTTCCCTAGATCCAGAATAGTAAATGAAGCTTGTTTCTTTTGCCGTTTGACTTTCGTTGCTTCGTTTGATTTGATTCTTTTTGCAAACCAGAGTTCTTAAGTTGAACTTTCTGGTTAGATCTCTTATTTGAGTTTTACCCATGAATTAGATGAATACTTATTGTATGCTTGTTTGTTTGTCTGCGATAAAATACCCGTAGTGCGCCGCCTGTTACTTCGAATCTCTAGGTTTCGCGGATCATCAGCAAGGCAAGTAACACTTTGATCATACCTCCTACTACCAAGTTTTATTGCATTAGATCAATCCTCAAACATTGCATGATTAGGATCTAATTAAATTGTGGGATGGGAAGTAGTTGAGGTAGTACCTATTACCTTTTGTATTATCAAACCTTGGGAGTTACTTCTACGTTTGCCTATTATGCCATGCTATGCTAGTAGACGTGGATTGGGTGAGTGATATCCATGACAGATGTGAGTTTGTTAATTAATGGTTTATCTAAGGTGGCAACTTAAACACACATCTGGGTGGATTGAGGTACCTGGGTATTCCAGGATTGCTTGTTTTTCTTTATGGACCGCCACCCAGGCCCAAAGGGATCATGAGATTTTTCATACTAGAAACTTCCGTGTGCAGCCACAAGCTATTATGGGCTCTAGCATAGTTGATTAAGTCATGCGAACTCTTACAGGGTAGACTAGCAGATGTAGGGGAAAGTAGGTGTAACGGTCTATCCATTGTAAGGTGCTGGCGCTTCTGAAAGACTATGTCTCGGTCATCCGTTTCTCAAACACCATGTAGTGCCAGAAACCAAACGGAGGCGATCGAGTCTTGTGGGGAAAAGTGCGCAAACCTCTGCAGAGTGTATAAACTAATCATGGTTAGCCGTGTCCCCGGTTATGGACAGCTTGAGTATCTAGTACTTGGATTATCATGTGAGTCTCAACATGTTACCCTAAGATTTAATTTTGTTGGGTTTGTTTAATGATGATGCTTAATTGGGATTGAGGATGCTGTCAACCATTCTCAATGTTTAACAACTACCATGATAGTTAAATAAAATTTATTCCTTTGCAGTAGGGAAAATTTGGCTTTTCGCAAAATTGTAACCATAGAGCTTTCCACCAGCCAAATATGCATATAGAATAGCTGTTTCTTTCCATTAATCTCTATGTGTTACATTGGCAGCATATTCCATGTGCTGACCCGTTTCGGGCTGCAACGTTAATGTTGCAGAATTTTCAGACGACGATTAAGGAGTTTTAGGTCGTGGTTCTATACTCAGTGATGTTGTTGAAGTTGATGGACTCACTTATCTTCCAAGCCTTCCACTGTTATAGTTATTAGATGGCCTTAAGCCATATTTATTGTAATAAGTTCTCTATTGAGACACTCGATGTAATAAGTGTGTGATTGCTACTCTGTTATAAATCCTCCAAGTACTGTGTGGTGTCAGCATTACTGATCCAGGGATGACACCTGAGCACAGAGATCAGACTGTTTGAGGTCTGGTCGCTACAGAGATGGTATCAGAGCACACGCTGACTGTAGGACACGACCACTAAGCTAAAGACCTAGATCACTATTCACTCTCTTCTCTTCTGACCTCTCATCTTTTCTACTCTTTAGGATGGTGGATGCAAGGAACAAGTTCATGCAACCGGATGACGATACACCCTTTGGACGTCACTTGAAGGAAGTCACTAGATACCTGAACATAGGAGTACCAAGCTTCACCGGAACCTACAACGCCACTTTACCTGAAGAAGAGCGCTGGATGATTCAAGTTCAAGTTCCAGGAAGGATGTTCATGCCAGTCACTGAGCCCATAGAGTTTTGTTTTGATGCACCAACTTGGAGTCTAGGAAAGAGCATGGCAGCTCACAGCGCCATGGGACGCATTGGAGAAGTCTACCGCAATGATCTCAAGGATACTATCTGCCAGATTTGTGGGCGCCGAGATGAACACTGGGAGATGATCAGCACCAGGAAGGATAGATCAGTTGCAGCTTTTATCCAGGAATTAAACCAGCACATTCGACGACAGGAGAACCAGATGTGCGCCGACATGATAGATCTGAAGAAGGCTAAGAAAAGAATCAAGGAACTGGAGGAAGAACTCAAGGCTACACGTGAAGATTATGAAGAAGAAATTGAAGTATTGGTGGAGAAGAATGACAATCTGATCAAGAAGATCGGGATATTTATGGGAGGCCCTACACCAGTAGATGAAGACGAAGAACCCAAGGAGATTCGCCCGGAAGACTACATCATCATCAACGACACCGACTCGGACCCAGATGACAGCGATGATGACTATGTTGATGAAGCCGGAGCAGATATCATGGAGTCTGCAACCGAAGAATATTTCTAGTAGACCACCTCATCAGTAGTAGTAGTAGTAGTCCACCATGTAAATACAGTAGTCCGAACACTTTTGCGATAGTTAGATCAATTGTATGCCCTTGTTTGAATGAATGAAGTGAATTATTTGCTTTTGCCTCATGTGCATATGGGTAGTGTTTTCTCTTTAGATCCCCTCTATTCTAAACTCTCATCTTTTCTAAACCCTCGGATGCCTCCGAGACGTGACCCCGGATTTACCTTTCCACCGGAACTCACCCAGTTGATCTAGCAGCAGAACACATTGATGCAGTTGCTAGTTCAGAATCAGAATTAGGGGAACAACAACAACAACAACCCATCACCACCACCACCACATGTTGATCGCTTAGCCCGTTTTCTTAGGCTGAATCCGCCGGTGTTTTCCAGTAGCACAGAGCCGATAGTAGCAGATGATTGGCTCCGCAAGACAGCTAGAGAGTTGACCACAGCAGGATGCACAGATGCGGAGAAGGTGAAGTTTGCCGCACATCAGCTTGACGGACCCGCAGCATCATGGTGGGAGAATTTGACAGCCACTTTCCCTATCGACACTGTCACTTGGGACCAGTTTCAGCAGGCTTTTCGTACTGCCCATGTTTCAGCAGGAGCTATGGCCATGAAGAAGCTTGAGTTTCGCAACTTGTGCCAAGGAGGACGGACAGTTGGCCAGTATGTGGAGGACTTTAGTAAATTAGCACGTTATGCCCCAGATGACGTTGCTACGGATGCAGCTAAGCAGGAGAAGTTTCTGGAAGGACTGAATGATGAGTTGAGCATGCAGTTGATGATAGCAACCTTCAACAACTACCAGGAGTTGGTAGACCGTGCTCTTATGATTGAAGGCAAGCAACAGCAAATTGAGAACCCCAAGAGGAAGTATGGACAAGGGAAGTACAATTCTGGAGCCCAGCAGAAGCCACATTTTACCCCTAGATCGGGAGGACATTTTCAGCATACCCATGGAGGAGGTAGCTCGCACAATCACAACGGCACCAAGAATGGTAATGGCAATGGAGGAAGCAACGGCCAGAACCGTACCAACCCCTCAACCCCAGCCAAGAAGGACCTAAGCCAAGTCACTTGCTTTAAGTGCCAGAAGACCGGACATTATGCTAATGAATGTCCTGAAGGCCAGAATGGCAATGGAAGCTCTGGGAAGAAGCCGAACCCTTTCAACAGGGGACAGGTGAACCACGTTAACGTGGAGGAGGTTGAAGAGCAGCCGGATGCAGTAATCGGTAAGTTTTTGGTTAAGTCATTTACTGCACTCGTTCTTTTTGATACTGGTGCATCGCATTCATACATATCAAGGGGATTTGTGGATAAGTATAACTTGCCCACTAAGGTTCTTAGAACACCTATGCTAGTAAGCTCACCAGGAGCGGAGTATATGGCTAGTCAAGGATGTTTTCAAGTGCCATTGAGTATAGGTAGGCATGTGTTTCCCTCGGATTTAATCATTTTGGAATCACAAGGATTGGATGTAATTCTGAGTATGGATTGGCTATCGATGTGCGGAGGAAACATTGATTGCGTCAGTAAGACAATTTTGCTTACTACCCCAGAAGGGAGAAGGATCAAGTATGTATCTCGACATGTGCCAAAAGGGACTCAAGTAAATTGTTTAACAGGAGTTGTGCAGGAGGAGGTACCAGTGGTAAGGGATTTCCCTGAAGTATTTCCAGAAGAGTTGCCAGGCATGCCACCGGATAGAGATATTGAGTTTTTGATTGAGCTATTGCCAGGCACAGGGCCAATAGCAAAGAGACCATACAGGATGCCTGCAAAGGATTTGGTGGAGATTAAGAAGCAGATTAAGGAGTTACTGGATAAAGGTTACATTCGCCCAAGTTCGTCGCCTTGGGGATCACCAGTACTTCTAGTGGAGAAAAAGGATGGATCGTTAAGGATGGTTGTTGATTATCGAGGATTGAATGAAGTAACCATCAAGAACAAGTACCCACTACCAATGATCAATGATCTGTTTGATCGATTGCAAGGAGCTAAGGTATTTTCCAAGATCGATTTGCGATCAGGATACCACCAGTTGAAGATCCGAGAACAGGATATACCTAAGACAGCTTTTACCACCAGGTATGGGCTGTACGAGTATACCGTTATGTCATTTGGTCTGACTAACGCACCTGCCTATTTTATGAACATGATGAACAAAGTGTTTATGGAGTTCTTGGATAAGTTCGTCGTGGTGTTCATTGATGATATTCTGGTTTACTCGAAAAGTGAAGAGGAGCATAAGGAGCATTTGCGATTGGTACTTGAGAAGCTCAGAGAACATCAGTTGTATGCCAAGTTCAGCAAATGTGAGTTTTGGTTGAAGGAAGTAGGATTCCTCGGACACGTTATATCCGGAGAAGGTATATCAGTAGATCCCACTAAAGTTGATACCGTGACCAAGTGGGAGGCACCAACAACAGTTGGAGAGATCCGGAGTTTCCTTGGACTCGCAGGATACTACCGGAGATTCATTGAGAATTTCTCAAAGATTGCGAAGCCTATGACGGAGTTGTTGAAAAAGGATACCAAGTTCATATGGACTGAGGAGTGTGAGGCTAGTTTCCAGGAGTTGAAGAAACGCTTGGTTACTTCACCGGTGTTGATTTTGCCAGACCAGACCAAGGATTATGAGGTGTACTATGATGCTTCACGTCGAGGACTTGGAGCAGTGCTTATGCAGGTAGGGAGAGTTGTTTCATATGCCTCAAGACAACTGAAACCTCACGAGTTGAATTATGCTACGCAAGATTTGGAGTTAGTAGCCGTAGTGCATGCACTGAAGACTTGGAGACATTTCCTCATTGGAAATCATTGTGAGGTGTACACGGATCACAAGAGTTGGAAGTACATTTTCACGCAGAAGGAGTTGAACCTCAGACAAAGGAGATGGTTAGAGCTCATCAAGGATTATGATATGAGATTGCATTACCATCCCGGAAAAGCTAATGTAGTAGCTGACGCATTGAGTCGCAAAAGCCATGTCAATACACTAATGACGGGAGAAATACCAAGGGAGTTAGCCGAAAATCTTCGTGAACTATGTTTGGAAATAGTTCCGAGAGGCTATGTAGCAGCATTGGAGATTCAGTCAACTTTGATGGATAGAATCAGAGAAGCTCAGAAGACTGACAAGGAGATTGCCTCTATAAAGGAGAAAATGAGCGAAGGAAAGGCTAAAGGATTTCGTGAGGATGAGCAGGACACCCTATGGTTTGAAGACTGTGTTTATGTGCCCAATGACCTGGAGATCAGGAGGTTGATTCTGCAAGAGGCACATGATTCACCGTATTCGATTCACCCAGGAAATACCAAGATGTATTTGGATTTGAAGGATATTTTCTGGTGGACCAAAATGAAGAAAGATATTGTAGAGTATGTAGCAGTTTGTGATGTGTGTCAGAGAGTAAAGGCGGAGCATCAGAAGCCAGCAGGATTGCTACAGCCATTGCCGATACCCGAATGGAAGTGGGATAAGTTAGGCATGGATTTTCTCATGGGATTACCCAGGACTCGTTCAGGCTATGACTCGATTTGGGTTGTAGTTGATCTGTTGACGAAAGTAGCTCATTTCATCCCGGTAAAGACCACTTACACCAGTGCTAAGTTGGCAAAGATATACATGACCAGGATTGTATGCTTACATGGAGTTTCGAGGAGTGTAGTATCAGATAGAGGAACCTAGTTTACCTCAAAGTTCTGGAATCAGTTGCACGAAACTTTGGGTACCAGGCTAGAGTTCAGCATAGCTTTTCATCCACAGACAGATGGACAGACCGAGAGAGTCAATCAGATTTTGGAGGACATGCTAAGAGCTTGTGCGCTAGATTATGGATCTAGTTGGGACGAGAATTTGGCGTATGCAGAGTTCTCTTACAACAACAGCTATCAATCCAGTTTAAAGATGGCCCCTTTCGAAGCCTTGTATGGAAGGAGGTGAAGGACACCCTTGACGTGGGATGAAGTTGGAGACCGCCAGTTGTTTGGACCTGACTTGATTAAGGAGTCTGAACAGAAGGTGAAATTGATTCGCGATAGGCTCAAGATAGCCCAGTCCAGACAGAAGAGTTATGCAGATTCTAAACGCAAGGAGACAGTTTACGAAGTTGGAGATAGAGCTTATCTTCGAGTATCCCCACTTCGGGGAACAAAGCACTTTGGTGTTAAAGGAAAGTTAGCGCCATGATTTGTAGGACCATACCGAGTATTGGAACGTATGGGAGAAGTGTCCTACAAGTTGGAATTTCCTGAAGGATTGTCAGGAGTTCATGATGTGTTCCACTTTTCTCAGTTGAAGAAGTGCCACGCGGAGATGGCTGACATACCTTTGAGAGACACCGTGCCATTGGAAGCAATTCAGTTGGATAACGATTTGACCTATAAGGAGAAACCAGTTAAGATTCTAGAGTATGCCAGTCGAGTCACCCGCAGTAAGGTTATCAAGTTTTGCAAGGTTCAATGGAGCCACCACACGGAGGATGAAGCCACCTGGGAGCGAGAGGAAGATTTTCTCAAGGACCACCCTCACCTATTTTCTAGCCAACCCGAATCTCGAGGGCGAGATTCATCTTAAGGGGAGTAGGTTTGTAACATCCCAAATTTTCAATTTGGAATGTTATACATTAGACCATCATTGCATATCATAATTTATTTGCTTTTGGTTTTGATCCTAGAAATTCCACGCAACTCAAGGACCCACGGAGAGAGTTGGGGATTTCGTTATTTTCATATTTGAGTGTCCTCAAATTTTGCGAATAGGATCATTTGATTTTAATTATTTTATCATCAATTATTTCTATTACAAAAATATGAGAGAGGGAAAAAATGACTTTCCCAAAATAAAGAAATATTGAGGATTTAATAATAAAATCAAATAAGATTTTATTTCGGAGTTTTTTGGTATTTTATTTGAATTTAGGAAAAATGTGCGTTTTTCAAAATTGCATTTAGGCCCCAAATAAATATTCACCTTGTGCGGCTTGATTTTAGAAGCCCGGGAAAATTTATTTCGGGATTTGTGGAGGCCGTTTAGTATTTATTTTATTTGTTTTTCTGCGCGGAATAATTTAAAAAAACGCGAACCGACTTTAGGCCGTACCCGAGCGGGACTCCGCCCGGGGGCAGCCTTTATAAGCTGCCCGACCCGAGCCGCCAGCCCACCGTGCCCGAAACCCTAATCAGTCGCCGCCGCCGCCGCTGCCGGAGCCGCCGCCGCCGCCGGACCCGCCGCCCGAGGTCAACCTCGTTTTCGCCGCCCGTTTTTTTTAGAAAGAGAAAAAAAAGAAAAAAAAGTCGCGATTTTTATTTTTTTTTAGTTTCGGTTCTTTTAAATAGATCGGTTTGTCCGGTTTATTTACTTAGCGAGCGTTTGTCCGTCCGTTCGTTCTAGCGAACGTTTGTGGTTTTTCTTTTTCTCGGATTAAATCCGCGTTTTTTATGATCGCGATTCCTGATCCGATTTTCGTTTTAGTATAACTTTTCGCTCATTTATTGGAATCAGGCGATTCAAGTGCCTGGAGTTTCTTCTTGAAACCCTCTATCCGTTTAACCAACTTAAACAAGGTTTTGCCACTGTAAAAATTGTCCTAGATCCAGAATAGTAAACGAAGCTTGTTTCTTTTGCCGTTTGACTTTTGTTGCTTCGTTTGATTTGATTCTTTTTGCAAACCGGAGTTCTTAAGTTGAACTTTCTGGTTAGATATATTATTTGAATTTTACCCATGCATTAGATGAATACTTATTGTATGCTTGTTTGTTTGTCTGGGATAGAATACCCGGAGTGCGCCGCCTGTTACTTCGAATCTCTAGGTTTCGCGGATCATCAGCAAGACAAGTAACACTTTGATCATACCTCCTACTACCCAGTTTTATTGCATTAGATCAATCCTCAAACATTGCATGATTAGGATCTAATTAAATTGTGGGATGGGAAGTAGTTGAGGTAGTACCTATTACCTTTTGTATTATCAAACCTTGGGAGTTACTTCTACGTTTGCCTATTATGCCATGCTATGCTAGTAGACGTGGATTGGGTGAGTGATATCCATGACAGATGTGAGTTTGTTAATTAATGGTTTATCTAAGGTGGCAACTTAAACACACATCTGGGTGGATTGAGGTACCTGGGTATTCCAGGATTGCTTGTTTTTCTTTATGGACCGCCACCCAGGCCCAAAGGGATCATGAGATTTTTCATACTAGAAACTTCCGTGTGCAGCCACAAGCTATTATGGGCTCTAGCATAGTTGATTAAGTCGTGCAAACTCTTACAGGGTAGACTAGCAGATGTAGGGGAAAGTAGGTGTAACGGTCTATCCATTGTAAGGTGCTGGCGCTTCTGAAAGACTATGTCTCGGTCATTCGTTTCTCAAACACCATGTAGTGCGAGAAACCAAACAGAGGCGATCGAGTCTTGTGGGGAAAAGTGCGCAAACCTTTGCAGAGTGTATAAACTAATCATGGTTAGCCGTGTCCCCGGTTATGGACAGCTTGAGTATCTAGTACTTGGGTTATCATGTGAATCTCAACATGTTACCCTAGGATTTAATTTTGTTGGGTTTGTTTAATGATGATGCTTAATTGGGATTGAGGATGCTGTCAACCATTCTCAATGTTTAACAACTACCATGATAGTTAAATAAAATTTATTCCTTTGCAGTAGGGAAAAATTGGCTTTTCGCAAAACTGTAACCATAGAGCTTTCCACCAGCCAAATATGCATATAGAATAGTTGTTTCTTTCCATTACTCTCTATGTGTTACATTGCCAGCATATTCCATGTGCTGACCCGTTTCGGGCTGCAACGTTAATGTTGTAGACTTTTCAGACGATGATTAAGGAGTTTTAGGTCGTGGTTCTATTGAGACACTCGATGTATACTTATCTTCCAGGACTTCCGCTGTTATAGTTAGTGAGACACTCGATGCAATCTATACTCAGTGATGTCGTTGGAGTTGATGGACTCACTTATCTTCCAGGCCTTCCGCTGTTATAGTTATTAGATGGCCTTAAGCCATATTTATTGTAATAAGTTCTCTATTGAGACACTCGATGTAATAAGTTTGTGATTGCTACTCTGTTATAAATCCTCCAAGTACTGTGTGGTGTCAGCATTACTGATCCAGGGATGACACCTGAGCACAGAGATCAGACTGTTTGAGGTCTGGTCGCTACATATCATGAACAAGGAAATATAATAATAACCATTTTATTATTGCCTCTAGGGCATATTTCCAACATCTACCACGAGATCGTAATGGCTAAACCCTAGAAGTCTAGCCTATATGGGTAAGGTAATGAGTATACGTGGTCCCCTTTCCGGACTATCTCCATCGGTTTATATAGACACCGAGGGGATCTGGGGTTTACATGGAGTCGGTTACATAAAAAGGAATCTTCGGTCGCCAAGCTTGCCTTCCACGCCAAGCAGAGTCCAATCCGGACACGAGTATGGTCTTCAATCTTCACAACCCATCAGTCCGGCCCATGGATATCAGGCCAAACGTCTGAGGACCCCTTAGTCCAGGACTCCCTCGGGATGTCTTCCAGGGCAACCCCAAGGTTAGATGCTTGGGAGTCCTTGAATATTACCTTGGGGTGCCTCGGGCATCCCCAAGCTTAGGCTCTTGCCACTCCTTATTCCTTCATCTATCGTGATCTCAACCAAAACTTGAAAACTTCAGCACACAAAACTCAACAAAACCTTCTTGAGATCCGTCAGTATAACAAAGCAAATCACTACTTTGAGTACTGTTGTAAACCCATTCATATTTTATTACTACATTATACATGTTGTATTCTAACTTCACCATGGCTTATAACCCCCGATACAATCCATAGATTCATCAAAATAAGCAAACAATGCAACGAAAACAGAATCTGTCAAAAACAGGACAGTCTGTAATAATACGAACAATGACCATACAATAATTCGAACAATGACCATACTTCTGTAACTCTAAAAGTTCTGAAAATTTGGGCAACATGGGCAATTTTTATATCAATCAGGTGTAAAAACTTCAGAATTTTATCACGCTCCACAAAATCTCAACAATTCTGCTACTGGACGCAAAAATTTCTGCTTTCGCATAAAATCAAAGCAACTATCAACCAAATCATCCCAAAGGCTTTACTTGGCACAAACACTAATTTAAACACAAAAACACAACCATAATAGTAGTATGATTGTGTGCGCACAAAAAACCATAAAAACAAACAAGAAAATTAAGATAACTATTGGGTTGCCTCCCAACTAGCGTTGTCGTTTTACGCCCCTAGCTAGGCATAATGCATAGTTTCAAGTATTGTCATCTTTAGTTTCTAACTCCTCAATCACACATCCATATTTCTTAGGAGTTCTAGCATATATGTTTTTAACGATCACACTCCTAGGAACAAATTAAGGGATTTACATTATATATAGGTTCCTTTATCAGATCAACAAAATTGGGGTGAACACTAATCATTTTAAGATCTTCGTTGTTGTTGCTAGATGTAGCACCCTTATTCTTAGGAACATACATAAACTTGCAATTCTTGTTAGGATGAGTTTTTAATAGTTTTAACGGAAGAAAAAGCGGAACCCAAATTGTTAATAATTTCTTCTAACTTATCAATCCTAGCGGGACTTTTCTCCACTCTTTCATTTATTATTGGTTCTTTCTCTTTTAGCATCTTAAGAGTAATCCCTACCTTTGATCCAAATTGAGTAACATGATTGTGAATCTTTTTATCCAAATTTTCAATATGCTCTATGGTAGGAATTTTATTTTCAATAGCATCTAGCCTTTGCATAACATGTTCCAAAGCTAAAATTGTTTCATTAATAGTGATAGGTGGTGATCCCACTAAATTTCCCATAGCATTGAACATACATAGGGTGACTACTCAAGAAATTCCCTCCGGTGATATTGTCTAGCATGAATCTATACCAAGTAGTAACACCCACATAAAAATTGCAAAGAAGAACGGTAGTAGATTGCTTATGACTTGATCTATTTTGGGAATAGAAAATCCTATACCAAGCATCTTTTAAATTCTCCCCTCCCCTTTGTTTAAAATTGAGAACTTCATTTTCATGGGTACACAAAATGAGAGAAGAACTAGAAATAATGATAAAGCGAGCAAACAAGCAAAAAGCCAAACATAAAATTATTTTGTATTTTTGTGAAAACGTTTTAGAAGTGGGGGAGATGAAAACAAGAGGCAAATGGAAAATAATGTAAATGCAAGGAGATGAGAGTTTATGCGATGGTACTTGATAGATGTTGATGATGTGGCAACGGCACCAGAAATTATTCCTACTACTTGTGAGCTGCGTTGGGATTTCCTCGAAGAGGAGAGGATGATGCAGTACAATAGAGATAAGTATTTCCCTTAGTTAAGAACCAAGGTTATCAATCCAGTAGGAGAACCACGCAACACCTTGTTGGCAATACCTATACAGAAAATAACAAATACTTGCACCCAACACAAACAAGGGGTTGCCAATCCCTCGACGGTTAATTGCAAGGACCAAATATCCTAGTGATAGATAGATAATTAAAACATAAAATAAAATAAAGAAAGAAAGAAAAATCATAGCAAGATATTTTTGATTTTAATATACGATAAAAAGTAGAGTCAGGGACCATAGTTTTCACCAGAGGCTTCTCTCTTGAAAATAGCATACGGTGGGTACACAAATTACTGTTGGGAAATTGATAGAAAAGCAAATAATCATGACGATATCCAAGGCAATGATCATGTATATAGGCATCATGCCCAAAGCAAGTAGATTGACTCCTGCATGCATCTACTACTATTAATCCACACATCAACCGCTATCCAGCATGCATCTAGAGTATTAAGTTCATAAAGAATGGAGTAAAGCCTTAAGCAAGATGACATGATGTAGACAAAGTAAACTCATGCATGAATAAACCCCATCTTTTTATCTGTTTCGGTCACTGGGATTGAGCACCGCAAGATCAAACCCAGCAAAACGCACCTCTCCCATTGCAAGAAAAATTAATCTAGTTGGCCAAACCAAATCAATAGATCAGAGAGAAATACAAAGCTATAACAATCATGCATAAAAGAGTTCAGAGAAAACTCAAATAATATTCATCGACAATATGATCATAAACTCACAATTCATTGGATCCCAACAAACACACCGCAAAAATTCATTACATCGAATAGATCTCCAAGAACATCAAGGAGGACATTGTATTGAAGATCAAAGAGAGAGACAAGAAGACATATAGCAACAACCTATGGACCTGTATGTCTATCATGAACTACTCACGCATCATCAAAAGGGCAGCAAGGTTGATGTAGAGCCCCTCCGTGATCGATTCCCCCTCCGAAAAAGTATCAGAGAAGGCCTCCATATGGGATCTCATGGGACAGAAACTTGCGGTGGCGGAAAAATTATTTCGGGTGGCTCTCTGATTTCAGGGGAATATTTGAGAATTTATAGAGGCGGAATTAGGTCAAAAGGTGCCACGAGGGGCCCACAAGCCTGAGAGGCACCCCCCTAGGGCGCACCTCCCGAGCTTGTCGCTCCCTCATGGCTCATAAAGTCTTCTCCCGAACCTTCTAGGGTCTCTTCTGGTCCAGAAAAATTAATACAATTTTTTTCTCTGTTTCGACTATGTTTGACATTGATTTCCAGAAAAGCAAAAACAACAAGTGGCACTATGATTGATTTCCTAGGTTAATAGGTTAGTCCCAAAAAATGATATACCATTGCATATAAAATATGCAAGATTGATACTATAATAGCATGGAAAATCAAAAATTACAGATACGTTGGAGGCGTATCAGGAACTTGCTGGTGCGCACACTCTTGCCGTGGGCACTTGAGGAACGGGTCCTTAACAGCCTACTGGAAGTGCCGCTGCCGGCAAAGTCACACTTGACAATCACAGCGCATCTACTTAAGTTGTCGAGCGGACTCGAAACAAAGTAAGAGCGCGGCTGGTCATGACAAGGTTCCTTAGCGTGCAGGTTTCTCATACAAAGGCCAAAACTATTCAAGGAAGAACTGCAGCTACAAGAAAGAGTTTATTTCAAAGTTTTTCAACTTAGCTTTTTCTTGGTTGTACTTCTTGTCGTAAAATGGTAACTTGAATGTCACTTGTGGTACCCATATCGTCACTCCCCTCGGGAAACTTGCACGCAAGGAACCCTTCTGTCCTTTGAGAAAAATAAAGAAGAGAAAAGAGGAGGCTGGAAACCTTGACAGTTCGTTAAGCATCTCATACAAGGAAAAATGTGACACAACGCTGCATGCAACATGTAGAAATATATATGTATTTGACAAAGGGCTGAGAAACACCTATCATTATTTCACTATGCACAGGGTCTGCATCTGGCTTTGGACAAAGAATTACATGTCTTGCCAACAAACTTGTACAAAAGGGGTTGCCGGGAAGCCCGGTAACCGCGACTCACAGGTAGAACTTGCAAAGATACCCAATATTACATGAGTTACGCACTGGAGTTCCATCTTCAGTCTCCAGACGGACTGTGCCAGGTCTGGTGACTTGTGCAACCCGGTAAGTGCCTTCCCACTTTGGTGTCAACTTGCTTGATCCCTTTACGGATTGGATCCGATGAAGAACAAGGTCACCTTCATCAAGGCTCCGGGCATGCACTTTGCGGCTATGGTAGCGGCACAAAGCTTGCTGGTAGTGTGGGGCATGTACAGCAGCCCTGTTATGATCTTCCTCAAGGATCACAGCAACATTTGGCCGCATTTTCTCTTGCTCGGCTTATTCAAAATCTTGCACGCGAGGTGACTCGTATGTGAGTTCCATGGAGAGCCTCCGCTTCTGCACCATAGACCAGGGAGAAGGGTGTCTGGTTGGTGGCTCGGTTGGTGTCATCATGAGTGACCAAAGAACCGTCAACAGCTCATCAATCCAGCGCCTTCCATAGTTGTGTGGCCTGTCAAATGTTCTTTTCTTGAGTCTTTGTGTTTGCCCTCTCGATCTGGCCATTGCTTCTCGGTTGAGAAATAGATGCAAAACATATTTTTCTACCAAGGTCTTGACAGCATTGCGTGAAGGCACGACTCATGAACTGCGTGTTGTTGTAAGTGATCACCCGCTAGGCACACCAAAAGGGCAAACTGGTCCTTTGAAGAACTTGGCGGCTAACTGTGATGTTAACTTTCTCACTAGCTCTACCTCAACCACTTTGTAAACTTGTCGATTGCTATGTACAAGAACTCAAAGCCCTCAATGGCATGGGGGAAGGCGCCGAGGATGTCAAGCCCCCGGACTGAGAAGGGCTAGGAGAGAGGAATTGTCTGAAGAGCTTGAGCTGGCTGATGAATGTTCTTGGCGTGGAACTGGCATGCTTTGCATCTTGTCACCACAGCCACTGCATCTTGAAGGGCTATCGGCCAATAGAAACCTTGACAGAAAACCTCATCAACAAGCACGCGGGGCCTGCTATGGGAGCCACACACCTCTTCATGTATCTCTGCCACCAACTTCTATCCATCTTCCCGGCAGATGCACTTCAATTTCACCCCATTTGGTCTTTTCTGTATAGAATGCTATCAACAAATGATACATACTTGACTAGCAGGGTACTTTCTCAGCTTCTTCTTATTCATCTGGAAGTTGACATGTCTGAAGGTAATGGACTATCTGCTGTGCCCATGCCGGAACCTGTGGCTCGACGACACGGACTAAAGGCATTTCTTCCGCTACGGGAGCACTTGTCTCGACGACAAGGACTTCAAGCCCTGCCGAAGCCTACTACTCACTGGCAATCGTCGAGTTGTTTCTAGCACCTCCTTTCTGGCGGTTGTAGGAAGCTCTGCCAGAAAGTACTCGCCAGAATCCAACTTTCTTCTCTTGTTTGGCCTTGTCGATGGTATGACTGAGGGTTGATACAGAAGGAGTACAAACTTACCTGGTTCCATGATGACCCACAAGTATAGGGGATCAATCGTAATCCTTTCAGTAAGTAAGAGTGTCAAACCCAACGAGGAGTAGAAGGAAATGACAAGTGGTTTTAAGCAAGGTAATTTCTTCAAGCACTGAAATTGTCGGTAACAGGTAGTTTGATACCAAGATAATTTGTAACGAGAAAGTAACCGTAACTATAAATAAAGTGCAACAAGGTAGCCCAATCCTTTTGTGGCAAAGGACAGGCCAAAACGGTTTCTTATAATAAGCAAAACGTTCTTGAGGGTACACGGGAATTTCATCTAGTCACTTTCACCATGTTGGTTTGATACATGTTCGCTACTTTGATAATTTGATATGTGGGTGGACCAGTGCTTAGGTGTTGTTCTTACTTGAACAAACCTCCTATTTATGATTAACCCCCTCGCAAGCATCCACAACTACGAGAAAAGTATTAAGATAAAATCTAACCATTGCATTAAACTTTTGGATCCAAATCGGTCCCTTACGAAGTAGCGCATAAACTAGGGTTTAAGCTTCTGTCACTCTAGCAACACATCATATAATAACTACTCCACAATGCATTCCCTTAGGCCCAAATGTGGTGAAGTGGCATGTAGTCGATGTTCACATGACACCACTAAGGGAATCACAACATACATATCATCAAAATATCGAAGACATATCAAGTTCACATGATTACTTGCAACAAGATTTCTCCCACGACCTCAAGAATGAAAGTAACTACTCACAAATGATAATCATGCTCAAGATCAGAGGGGTATTAAATAGCATAATGGATCTGAACATATAATCTTCCACCAAATAAACCATATAGTAATCAACTACAAGATGTAATCAACACTACTAGTCACCCACAAGTACCAATCTGAGGTTCTGGTACAAAGATCGAACACAAGAGATGAACTAGGGTTTGAGGGGAGATGGTGATGTTGAAGATGTTGATGGAGATTGACCTCCCCAAGATGGGAGAGTTGGTGGTGATGATGATTGATACGTCTCCAATGTATCTATAATTTTTTTTGACTGTGAACTGTGGGGCAAAACCCCCACAGCAGATCAAAACTTTATTGAAAAAATAACAGATACAACAAGTTAATTACAAGGAGTAACCAGGTTACAAGGAACAAAAAAGAAAAGAGAAAGCCCTACCAAACTAGCTTAGGGTGGGAGGTAAGAGATCCATTTGAGCAGGTCATCCTTGTAAGCAGCTCTGATCCTGTGCTGCATGAGGCTAATATCCTGCCGAAAAGCAAACCTCCATTTATTGAAACTGGCCCTCTCATTTCTGAACACTTTGGCATTTCTGATGATCCAAATATGCCAGCAAGCAATGAATACCACTTCAGAAAAGAAAGGCCTAGCAAAACCTCTCCTTGCCTGAGTATCTATAATTTTTTATTGTTCCATGCTATTATATTATCTGTTTTGGATGTTAATGGGCTTATTTATACACTTATATTATTTTTGGGACTAACCTACTAACCCATGGCCCAGTGCAAATTGTTGTTTTTTTTGCCTATTTCACTGTTTCGCAGAAAAGAGATATCAAACGGAATCCAAACGGAATGAAACCTTCGGAAGAGTTGTTTTTGGAACAAACGTGATCTAGGGGACTTGGAGTAGACGTTAAGAAATCAACGGGGAGGCCACAAGGCAGGGAGGCACACCTGCCCCTGGGCACGCCCCCACCCTCGTGGGCCCCTCATAGCTCCACCGACCTACTTCTTCCTCCTATATATGTCCATATTCCCCAAAAACATTCAGGAGCACCACGAAACCCTATTTCCACCGTCGCAACCTTCTATACCCAAGAGATCCCATCTTGGAGCCTTTTCCAGAGCTCCGCCGGAGGGGGAATCCATCACGAAGGGCTTCTACATCAACACCATAGCCTCTCCGATGATTTGTGAGTAGTTTACCACAGACCTTCAGATCCATAGTTATTAGCTAGATGGCTTCTTCTCTCTCTTTGGATCTCAATACAATGTTCTCCTCGATCTTCTTGGAGATCTGTTTGATGTAACTCTTTTTGCGGTGTTTTTGTCGAGATCCGATGAATTGTGGGTTTATGATCAAGTTTATCTATGAACAATATTTTAATATTCTCTGAAATATTTTATGTACGATTAGTTATCTTTGCAAGTCTCTTCAAATTATTAGTTTGGTTTGGCCTACTAGATTGATCTTTCTTGCAATGGGAGAAGTTCTTAGCTTTGGGTTCAATCTTGCGGTGTCCTTTCCCAGTGACAGCAGGGGCAGCAAGTCACGTATTGTATTGTTGCCATCAAGGCTAAAAATATGGGGTTTATATCATATTGCTTGAGTTTATCCCTCTACATCATGTCATCTTGCCTAATGCGTTACTCTGTTCTTATGAACTTAATACTCTAGATGCATGCTGGATAGTGGTCGATGTGTGGAGTAATAGTAGTAGATGCAGAATCGTTTCGGTCTACTTGTCGCGGACATGATGCCTATATACATGATCATGCCTAGATATTCTTGTAATTATGCACTTTTCTATCAATTGCTCGACAGTAATTTGTTCACCCACCGTAATACTTATGCTATCTTAAGAGAAGCCACTAGTGAAACCAATGGCCCCGGGTTCTATCTTTTATCATATAAGTTTCCAATCTATTTTATTTTGCAATCTTTACTTTCAATTTATATCATATAAATACAAAAAATATTTATTTATCTTATTATCTCTATCAGATCTCACTCTCGTAAGTGGCCGTGAAGGGATTGACAACCCCTTTATCGTGTTGGTTGCGAGGTTCTTATTTGTTTGTGCAGGTACAAGGGACTTGCGTGTAGTATCCTACTGGATTGATACCTTGGTTCTCAAAAACTGAGGGAAATACTTACGCTACTTTGCTGCATCACCCTTTCCTCTTCAAGGGAAAACCAACGCAGTGCTCAAGAGGTAGCAAGAAGGATTTCTGGCGCCGTTGCCGGGAGATCTACGCACAAGTCAAGACATACCAAGTACCTATCATAAACTCTTGTCCCTCGCATTACATTATTTGCCATTTTCCTCTCCCCCACTTCACCGTTGCCGTTTTATTCGCCCTCTTTTCCGCTCACTTCTTTTTCGTTCGCCTCTTTTTGTTTGCCTCTTGCTTGCTTATGTGTTGGATTGTTTGTCATGATGGATCAAGATAATACTAAATTGTGTGACTTTTCCAATACCAATAATAATGATTTTATTACCACTCTGATTGCTCCCCTTACCAATGCTGAATCTTGTGAAATTAATACTGCTTTGTTGAATCTTGTCATGAAAGATCCGTTTTCCAGCCATCATAGCGAAGATGTCGCTACCCATCTAAATAGCTTTGTTGATTTGTGTGATATGAAAAAAAAGAAAGATGTGGATAATGATATTGTTAAATTGAAGCTATTCCCGTTTTCACTTAGAGATCGTGCTAAAACTTGGTTTTCTTCTTTGCCTAAAAATAGTATTGATTCTTGGAACAAGTGCAAAGATGCTTTTATCTCTAAGTATTTTCCTCCCGCTAAGATCATCTCTCTTAGAAACGACATTATGAACTTTAAGCAACTAGATCATGAGCATGTTGCACAATCTTGGGAGATGACGAAATTAATGATTCGCAATTGCCCTACTCATGGTTTGAGTTTGTGGATGATCATACAAATTTTTTATGCTGGATTGAATTTTGCTTCTAGAAATCTTTTAGATTCGGCCGCGGGAGGCACTTTTATGGAAATCACTTTAGGGGAAGCTACCAAACTCCTAGATAATATTATGGTTAATTATTCTCAATGGCACACCGAAATATCACTAGTAAAAAGGTTCATGCTATAGAAGTAATTAATGTTTTGAGTGGAAAGTTGGATGAACTTATGAAATTGTTTGCTAATAAGAGTGTTTCTTCTGATCCTAATGATATGCCCTTGTCTACTTTGAGTGAGAATAATAATGAATCTATGGATGTGAATTTTGTTGGTAGGAACAATTTTGGTAACAACGCGTATAGAGGAAATTTTAATCGTATGACTTTTCCTAGTAATTCCTCTAATAATTATGGTAATTCCTACAACAATTCTTATGGAAATTATAATAAGATGCCCTCTGATTTTGAATCTAGTATTAAATAATTTATTAGTTCGCAAAAGAGTTTCAATGCTTTGATTGAAGAAAAAATGTCTAAGATTGATGGGTTGGCTAGGAACGTGGATAGAATTTCTCTTGATGTTGATTCTTTGAAACTTAGATCTATTCCACCTAAGCATGATATCAATGAGTCTCTCAAAGCCATGAGAATTTCCATTGATGAGTGCAAAGAAAGAACCGCTAGGATGCGTGCTAAAAAGATTGCTTTATAAAAGCGTGTCCTTCTAGTTTTGATGACAATAAGGATGAGGATCTAAAAGTGATTGATGTGTCTCCTATTAAATCTTTGTTTTGCAATATGAATCTTGATAATGATGGGACTGGAGATGAGTCAACTTTAATTAAAAGGCGTCCCGATGATTCGGAGTTTTTAGATCTTGATGCAAAAAATTAATAAAAGTGGGATTGGAGAGGTCAAAACTTTACATAGCAATGAACCCACTATTTTGGATTTCAAGGAATTTAATTATGATAATTGCTCTTTGACAGATTGTATTTCCTTGTTGCAATCCGTGCTTAATTCTCCACATGCTTATAGTCAAAATAAAGCTTTTACCAAACATATCGTTGATGCTTTAATGCAATCTTATGAAGAAAAGCTTGAATTAGAAGTTTCTATCCCTAGAAAACTTCATGATGAGTGGGAACCTACAATTAAAATTAAAATTAAAGATCATGAAGGATATGCTTTATGTGATTTGGGTGCTAGTGTTTCCACGATTCCAAAAACTTTGTGTGATGTGTTAGGTTTCCGTGAATTTGATGATTGTTCTTTAAATTTGCATCTTGCGGATTCCACTATTAGGAAACCTATGGGAAGAATTAGTGATGTTCTTATTGTTGCAAATAGGAATTATGTGCCTGTATATTTCGTTGTTCTTGATATTGATTGCAATCCTACATGTCCTATTATTCTTGGTAGACCTTTCCTTAGAACGACTGGTGCAATTATTGATATGAAGGAAGGGAATATTAGATTCCAATTTCCTTTAAGGAAAGGCATGGAACACTTTCCTAGAAAGAAAATTAAATTACCTTATGAATCTATTATGAGAGTGACTTATGGATTGCATACCAAAGATGATAATACCTAGATCTATTCTTGTTTTATGCCTAGCTAGGGGCGTTAAACGATAGCGCTTGTTGGGACGCAACCCAATTTTATTTTTGTTTCTTGCTTTTTTTCCTGTTTAGTAATAAATAATTCATCTAGCCTATTTTTATATGTGGTTTTATGCTTTTAATTAGTGTTTGTGCCAAGTAGAACCTTTGGGAAGACTTGGGGAAAGTCTTTGCGATCTTGCTGTAAAAAATAGAAACTTTAGCGCTCATGAGATTTGCTCCCATTTTTTACTGGAGAGTGCGATTAGGTTGATTCTTTTTGAAGATGATTAATATATAAATTCCTCACATACATAAATTTATTTCAGAATATTTGGGGTTACAGAAGTATTCGAAACCTACAGATTACTGCAGACTGTTCTGTTTTTGACAGATTCTGTTTTTCGTGTGTTGTTAGTATCAGAGGGTAAGAACCATAGAGAAGTTGGAATACAGTAGGTTTAACACCAATATAAATAAAGAATGAGTTCATTACAGTACCTTGAAGTGGTGGTTTGTTTTCTTATACTAACGGAGCTCATGAGATTTTCTGTTGAGTTTTGTGTTGTGAAGTTTTCAAGTTTTGGGTAAAGATTTGATGGATTATGGAATAAGGAGTGGAAAGAGCCTAATCTTTGGGATTCCCAAGGAACCCCAAGGTAAAATTCAAGGACAACCAAAAGCCTAAGCTTGGGGATGCCTCGGAAGGCATCCCCTCTTTTGTCTTCTTCCATCAGTAACTTTACTTGAGGCTATATTTTTATTCACCACATGATATGTGTTTTGCTTGGAGCGTCTTGTATGATTTGAGTCTTTGCTTTTTAGTTTACCACAATCATCCTTGCTTTACACACCTTTTGGGAGAGACACACATGAATCAGAATTTATTATAATACTCTATGTGCTTCACTTATATCTTTTGAGCTAGATAATTTTGCTCTAGTGCTTCACTTATATCTTTTAGAGCACGGTGCTGGTTTTATTTTATAGAAATTATTGATCTCTCATGCTTCACTTATATTATTTTGAGAGTCCTTTAGAACAGCATGGTAATTTTCTTTTGTTATAAAATTAGTCCTAATATGATAGGCATCCAAGATGGGTATAATAAAAACTATCATAAAAAGTGCATTGAATACTATGAGAAGTTTGATACTTGATGATTGTTTTGAGATATGAAGATGGTGATATTAGAGTCATGCTAGTTGAGTAGTTGTGAATTTGAGAAATACTTGTTCTAAAGTTTGTGATTCCCGTAGCATGCACGTATGGTGAACCGTTATGTGATGAAGTCAGAGCATGATTTATTTATAGATTGTCTTCCTTATGAGTGGCAGTCGGGGGCGAGCGATGGTCTTTTCTACCAATCTATCCCCCTAGGAGCATGCGTGTAGTACTTTGTTTCGATAAATAAAAAAACTGCAATAAGTATATGAGTTCTTTATGACTAATGTTGAGTCCATGGATTATACACACTCTCACCCTTCCACCATTACTAGCCTCTCTAGTACCGCGCAACCTTCACCGGTACCATAAACCCACCATATACCTTCCTCAAAACAGCCACCATACCTACCTATTATGGCATTTCCATAGCCATTCCGAGATATATTGCCATGCAACTTTCCACCGTTCTGTTTATTATGACACGCTTCATCATTGTCATATTGCTTTGCATGATCATGTAGTTGACATCGTATTTGTGGAAAAGCCACTGTTCATAATTCTTTCATACATGTCGCTCATGAGTCATTGCACATCCCGGTACACCACCGGAGGCATTCACATAGAGTCATATTTTGTTCTAAGAATTGAGTTGTAAGTAAATAAAGTGTGATGATCATCATTATTAGAGCATTATCCCATGTGAGGAAAGGATGATGGAGACTATGATTCCCCCAGAAGTCGGGATGAGACTCCGGACGAAAAATAAATAAAAAAAAAGAAAAAAGAGGCCATAAAAAAAGAGAAAAGGCCCAAATAAAATAAAAAATGAGAGAAAAAGAGAGAAGAGGCAATGTTACTATCCTTTTACCATACTTGTGTTTTAAAGTAGCACCATGATCTTCATGATAGAGAGTCTCCTATGTTGTCACTTTCATATACTAGTGGGAATTTTACATTATAGAACTTGGCTTGTATATTCCAAAGATGGGCTTCCTCAAAATGCCCTAGGTCTTCGTGAGCAAGCAAGTTGGATGCACACCCACTTAGTTTATTTTGTTGAGCTTTCATACACTTATAGCTCTAGTGCATCCGTTGCATGGCAATCCCTACTCACTCACATTGATATCTATCGATGGGCATCTCCATAGCCCGTTGATACGCCTAGTTGATGTGAGACTATCTTATCCTTTTTGTCTTCTCCACAACCACCATTCTATTCCACCTATAGTGATATGTCCATGGCTCACGCTCATGTGTTGCGTGAAGATTGAAAAAGTTTGAGAACATCAAAAGTATGAAACAATTGCTTGGCTTGTCATCGGGGTTGTGCATGATTTAAATATTTTGTGTGGTGAAGATAGAGCATAGCCAGACTATATGATTTTGTAGGGATAACTTTCTTTGGTCATGTTATTTTGAGAAGACATAATTGCTTAGTTAGTATGCTTGAAGTATTATTATGTTTATGTCAATATTAAACTTTTGTCTTGAATCTTTCGGATCTGAACATTCATGCCACAATAAAGAAAATTACATTGAGAATTATGCTAGGTAGCATTCCACATCAAAAATTCTGTTTTTATCATTTACCTACTCGAGGACGAGCTGGAATTAAACTTGGGGATGCTTGATACATCTCCAATGTATCTATAATATTTGATTGCTCCATGCTATTATATTATCTGTTTTGGATGTTAATGGGCTTATTTATACTCTTTTATATTATTTTTGGGACTAACCTACTAACCCAAGGCCCAGTGCAAATTGTTGTTTTTTGCCTATTTCAGTGTTTCGCAGAAAAGGAATATCAAACGGAATCCAAACGGAATGAAACCTTCGGGAGAGTTTTTTTTGGAACAAACGTGATCCGGGACTTGGAGTAGACGTCAAGAAATCAACAAGGAGGCCACGAGGCAGGGAGGCGCGCTGCCCCCCTGGGCGCGCCCCCACCCTCGTGGGCCCCTCGTAGCTCCACCGACCTACTTCCTCCTCCTATATATGCCCATATACCCCGAAAACATCCGGGAGCACCACGAAAACCTATTTCCACCGCCGCAACCTTCTGTACCCAAGAGATCCCATCTTGGGGCCTTTTTTGGAGCTCCGCTGGAGGGGGAATCACGGAGGGCTTCTACATCAACACCATAGCCTCTCTGATGATGTGTGAGTAGTTTACCATAGACCTTCGGGTCCATAGTTATTACCTAGTTGGCTTCTTCTCTCTCTTCGGATCTCAATACAATGTTCTCCTCGATCTTCTTGGAGATCTATTTGATGTAACTCTTTTTGCGGTGTGTTTGTTGAGATATGATGAATTGTGGGTTTGTGATCAAGTTTATCTATGAACAATATTTGATTCTTTTCTGAAATCTTTTGTGTATGATTAGTTATCTTTGCAAGTCTCTTTGAATTATCAGTTTGGTTTGGCCTACTAGATTGATCTTTCTTGCAATGGGAGAAGTGCTTAGCTTTGGGTTCAATCTTGCGGTGTCCTTTCCCAGTGATAGCAGGGGCAGCAAGGCACGTATTGTATTGTTGCCATCGAGGATAAAAAGATGGGGTTTATATCATATTGCTTGAGTTTATCCCTCTACATCATGTCATCTTGCCTAATGTGTTACTCTATTCTTATGAACCTAATACTCTAGATGCATGCTGGATAGCGATGGATGTGTGGAGTAATAGTAGTAGATGCAGAATCGTTTCGGTCTACTTGTCACAGACGTGATGCCTATATACATGATCATGCCTAGATATTCTCATAATTATGCACTTTTCTATCAATTGCTCGACAATAATTTGTTCACCCACCGTAATACTTATGATATCTTGAGAGGAGCCACTAGTGAAACCAATGGCCCCCGGATCTATATTTTATCATATAAGTTTCCAATCTATTTAATTTTGCAATCTTTACTTTCAATTTATATCATAAAAATACCAAAAATATTTATTTATCTTATTATCTCTATTAGATCTCACCTTGTAAGTGACCGTGAAGGGATTGACAACCCCTTTATCGCGTTGGTTGCGAGGTTCTTATTTGTTTGTGCAGGTACGAGGGACTTGCGTGTAGTCTCCTACTGGATTGATACCTTGGTTCTCAAAAACTGAGGGAAATACTTATACTACTTTGCTGCATCACCCTTTCCTCTTCAAGGGAAAACCAACGCAGTGCTCAAGAGGTAGCAAGAAGGATTTCTATTAATGATGACGATGACTTTCCCCCACCGGGAGGGAAGTTCCCTCGGCGGAATCACTCCGCCAGAGGGCAAAAGTGCTCCTGCCCAAGTTCCGCCTCAAGACGGTGGCACTCCGTCCCGAAAGTCTTCTCTTTTTTTCTAGGTCAAAATGACTTATATACCAGAATAGGGGCACTAGAGGTTGTTCGAGGAGGGAACAACCCACCAGGGCGCGCCTAGGCTGCCTAGCGCGCCCAGGTGGGTTGTGCCCACTAGGTGGGGGTCGGTGTCAAAACCGGTGGATCTCAGGTAGGGGGTCCCGAACTGTGCGTCTAGGATCGATGGTAACAGGAGACGGGGGACACGATGTTTACCCAGGTTCGGGCCCTCTCTATGGAGGTAATACCCTACTTCCTGCTTGATTGACCTTGATGAATTTGAGTATTACAAGAGTTGATCTACCACGAGATTGTAATGGCTAAACCCTAGAAGTCTAGCCTATATGGGTATGGTAATGAGTATATGTGGTGTCCTTTCCGGACTATCCCTTTCGGTTTATATAGACACCGAGGGGATCTAGGGTTTACATAGAGTCGGTTATATAAGAAGGAATCTTCGATCGCCAAGCTTGCCTTCCACGCCAAGTAGAGTCCAATCCGGACACGGTGCGGTCTTCGGCCTTCATGTCTTCACAGCCCATCAGCCCGGCCCATGGATAACAGGCTGGACGCCCGAGGACCCCTTAGTCCAGGACTCCCGTAGTAGCCCCTGAACCTGGCTTCAATGACAAGGAGTCCGGCACGCAGATTTGTCTTCGGCATTGCAAGGCGGGTTCCCTCCTTCCGAACTCCAGAATAGTCTTTGGACGAAGTAAATATATCCGGGCCTATGTATATAATGGTAGAGAATATCATACCCCACGAGCCCAAATTGTTAATAACTGTTCACAACATTGTATCATGCCTGCCCGGTTACTGTTTCCAATTCTCGGCTAGCGAGCCGCCCCACGTCTCGGGGCGCGGTTTTACTGGTACGTCCCGTCAAGGAAGGGATCGTGCCCCTTTTTTAGGGATTTTCATTAATGCAGGTGTGGGTAACCCAACCATCCCCTGGGTACAACTCCTTGGTGATAGGTAAGTTTAGAGACCCTGGGGGAGACGCCCAGTATTCGGGGCCTTTATATAGAGACCCACTCTCGTATTCTCCCCTTGCGCTTCCTCCTTCCTCAATCCCAGCCACCCCAAGTTCCAACCCTCGGGTTCCAATTGCCACCAGCCCTAGTCATGTCCAGATCCAACCGTCAGGGCCGGTGGGTGGCTTCTTCTGTCATAGAGGAGGATATTGTGAAGCTCCGTGTAGTGAGGTATCTGGCCCCGGAAATCTTCCATTAGCTTCCAGCGCAAGGGCAAGTCATACCGACCCCCAGATCTGGCGAGAGGGTAGTATTTGTATCCCACTTCCTTCATGGGCTAGGGTTCGCGCTTAACCCCTTCGTCCGGGGGCTCATGTTTTACTATGGGCTAGATTTTCATGATCTGGCCTCGGACTCTGTTCTCCTCATCTCGACATTTATCGTCACATGTGAGGCCTTACTCCGGACTCCTCCGCACTTTGGTTTGTGGCTCAAGACCTTTGATGTGAGGCCCCAGGTGGCAGAGGAGAAGCAGGAAGAGTGCGGCAGCGTCACAATAGGCAAGCTAGCTGGCGCGGTTTGGCCCGAAGGATCTTTCGCCAAATCTTCCGACATATGGCAGCAGGGGTGGTTTTATATCAACAATACGCGGGGCCCCAAGTGGGCGGCTACACCTGCATTCCGGCCCGGCCCTCCAATTCAGCTCGCTTCGTGGATCAATAAGGGATTGGACTAGGGATCCGTCAATGAAGTGCGGACTCTGCAAAGTCGCATCCGGAGCCTTACCGAGAAGGGCATCGATCTTGTGAACGTCGTTCAAATAATGCTAGTTCGCCGGATCCTGCCATGTCAGCGGCGGCCTCTTCGTATGTGGGAGTTTAACCCAGAAGGGCGGCGGACTCTACAGCACTTCTTCGGCACTACTCATGAAGGAATGTAGAAATTATATTTCGGGGAACGAGAGCAATGGCCGGACACCACCGAAGACATTGGCCTTGACTGCAATAATCCGGACACTTCGGTAAGTATTCGGTATCCGAGCACCTTCCATTCGGGCATCTCTTAACAAGATATTGAACAATCCGTCCCTATACAGGACTGGATAAAGAAAGCGATGATCATCTGGTGTCCGGCACCTCTTGCCCAAGGCCCTGCGACCGACCTACTGACAAGAATGCTGATCCCGACACCGTACCAGGTGGCTGCGTTCGGAGAAACCGAAATCCTTTTGCCCAAGGGTAAGAGTGCAGAGGGGGCCCTCCAGGGCAAGAAGAGGGTCGCCTCCGAAGATCAGGAGGGGAATCCTTCCAAGAGAGGGAAAACGCCGTCGTCGAGCGGCTTGGACCAGGTGAGCGAGGCTGTCGTAGAGTTTGATGACGAGGACGAACCTCAAGGCAGACCGTAAGCGAGGCTGGGGTACTTTAAATGCACCATTCTTTTCCTATTAGTGAAGTATTCGTTCGATATATGTTCGTCCACGCAGGTTAACGCCTGGTGCTTCTCAATCATCCTCCTCCTCGGGAGATCTTCTTCCGGAGATAATGGAGAGTGACACGCCTTCTCCGGCCACATCACCCAATAAGGGAGATGATACCGAGGTATCATCCCGACGGGCTCCTCCTGAACACCAAGTAGTACAGGAAGCGAAGAAGGTGTTACCTGAAGGCGGTGCCTCTGTCACTCAGGGTTCCGGGATCAAAACTGGCATCCCCAAACCGTCTGGTTTATAGCCGGAGATGATTCTGGAGGCAAGTAAGCGGGTTCCTTCACAGTAATGTCGTACTCCGGTGGCGGTTTCCGAAGACCCAGGAGCGCCGGACATGCTGACGGGCTTGCTACGACGACCATCCATTTCAGAAGAGCACCGTACCTTGATGGCTACAGTGGTCAAAAGGGTTCTATCCGCGAAGAGTGGATTGGACGATGCCTTCACGAACCTTCTAAGAGGTTTTGAGGTTTGTGATGTAGCTTTGTCAATTGAATTTTATTGACAGAATGCACCTGTTGTATATGCTGTAGCCCCTGAGACTCGGATTGTCTTCCGAAAGAGGCGATCGGAGGATCAAAGAGATATGCTCAGGTATTAACCTTGGGTTAATTTGAAATACAGGCTGCTTCCCATCCTGTGGCTGTCCGGAATACGGAAGTGTCCGAACTGCAGCAAAAGCTGGATATTGCGGAGGATGATGTTGCATTGATCAACAGGCGTCTTGACGACCCGCTAGGTATGTACTTCGAGCATTCTTTACACCAGTGTGCTTGACGTGGGAAAGAGCTTTATATGGAATGTGCATGAAATGCAGATGGTGCTACCGCCGTGGAGGTTCTTCGGGCGGAGATAATCCGGGCCAAGGAGCGGCCCCGGTTTAGTGATGCTGCTGGTGACGGAGCATCGGTTGAACTGAAGGCCGAACAAGCTGCACGATGTCAGGGCGAGGAGAAGGTATCCACGATGACACTCGCTTTGGAGAATGCTACAGGCCGCTGCGAATTTCTTGAGAAGGAGAATAAAGCCTTAATGGCTGAACTGGACAAGGCCCGACAGGAGGCAAGAGAAGCGTGATCAGAGTCCAGAGCACTCCATGAGGAGGTTCGGCAGGCAAAAGAGATAGCGGCTAGAAAGCCTTTTCTGCTGCAGACTAAGTTCGGCGACCCGGACTATGCTCAGGTGAACCAAGTGTAGAGTTCTCCGGACGAGTATTTGGACTTGCCGAAGAGTTCTTCTGATGCAGTGCGGTATTACCAAGCGCGAGCTGGATATGCAAGGGAGAAGCTTTTTTGGTCATAGTTCGGTGCGTCGAAGCGCCCGCTGCTGCTCAATGAACAGATGTCCCAATGGGCTGAACTTCATAGGGTATCTAGCGCTGCCATGAAGGATGTTATAATGCGGCTGTGGCCAACCGAGCCTGCGCCGAGTAGCTATTTCGGTTTGGTGCAGAAGCTTGTCGACGTGGTGTCGCGAATCGATGCTGCGAAGCAATCGGCGTGCATTGAAGGTGCACAGATGGCCCTTGCCCGAGTCAAGACATTCTGGGGAAAGATGAAGGCCATCGACCTCGCCGTGAAGGGTCCGCCTGAAGGCAGGGCCATCCGGAACCGAAGAGTTATTTTGAAGACGTCCTGGAGGCCACCCGCTTGATAGAGGGTCAATGCTCAAAAAACATAATGTTCGAGTGAGGTGTATGATGATTGTAAAAGACAACTTTAGAGTTAATCTTTTTATGTTTTGCTCGAAAAGCTTGAATTCCTCTTGTGCGGTCGTTTTAATATAATCTGAAAGTTTTCTAGTCGTCGGCTTCAGCCCCCTCGTAGGAAGTACAGGGGTGTTCGGAAAAAGCATTTAATCACTCTTTATCCAACGTCTTGGTCCATGAAGGAGGTGATAATGCGGCGAACCAGGCAATCGGACTATAAGGCGTTAACACTTTCACTTAACCATAGGAGTTTTATGGTGGGGCTACGACATAGCTCCTAGTGGTATGCGGCGTGTGGTGCCTTACATATCTGATCTGAAAAATATCCCTCGTATTACACGGAGAATCGCTAAAGATTCCAGTAAGTCGTCAAGTGGTTGACCATCTCTCGCCGCACCATGACAGTCAGTTTTCGGCTTTCTCTACTGAGGTGCTCATCCGGTCTAGGCCAGGGCACAATCGCAGTAGTTCTCCCTTTACTACCCTAGCCGATAGAGCGGAACGTAGGGTAGCAAACACAGGAGCCGGGCAACCCAACTATTGACCCCAGACAATGATTCGGAGCTGATGCATATAAGGCCAAACTTGCGACGCCGAAGTACGCTATAGAGCTGTTCGGACTTTTACTGGCAGCTCATTCGTTCCCTTGCCGAGCCCCTGGCAGGGTATGCCGAGGTGTATCTGCAGAGCAGCCGTTGAGGCCGTACTTTATTGTTGAAAGAGTATTTGAGATCGGTTCGGGTGAGGCTTACTGAGAACGGAGCAATGTGCTAGTGATAAATTTATGTATGTATGTATGTATGTATATATATATGTCTGTGTGTGTGTCGGTGTTCTGGGAACGGGGGTCCCCAGACTTGCCTGCCTGCGGCCCGCGGCGCGGCAGAGCCAGCAGGCCGTACGGCCCATCTTCACCAACAAAGCATCCAAGACCCTCGCGAGGGGCCAAGCCTCACGAGGCAGGCGACGCAAGACCTCCTCCCGAGCGGCCTAGTCAAGCAGGCTCGCGAGGGGCGGAGATATCAAGGCGAGGCGAACCTCACGAGGCTCTTGTGACGTGAGCCATGACGATCGACACCCGGCGGGTGCCAGGCGGGCGCCAGCGCGTGCAGCGTCCTTGTTTCCTCTTTGGTGCAAAGGGGGCAAGCGCAGCCGCGGAGTACCGAGGCATCAGGCAAAGTTGCCATTTCGGTGCAACAAGACCAAGACCATGGACTACAAGACGGAGGTCGTCGTGGAGCCCAAGACGGCGTCACCACCCGAGCTTTGTGCAGGCGAAGACTACTTTTGTTAGGATAGCTTGTACTAGCTGTCCCCCTTCAAATTAGCCCGCCATTGTTGGCTCCCTTCCCGCTCAATACTTGGGAAGAGGACCAGGGCCTCTATAAATAGGACTAGCCACCACAGTGGATGGGAGGACCTGATCTAAGCCTGAGAGAACCTACACACCACAAGTTCATATGCACAAGAACACCTCAACCTCAGGAGGTTGTTCTTCCCTTGTATTGTTCATCATCAGCCCAAGAGGCAATCCACCACCACCACACTGGAGTAGGGTATCACACCACAACGGTGGCCCGAACCAGTATAAACCCCGTGTCTTTCTGTGTTGTGAGTTCGTCGAGTTCGTCCGCAAGATCTAGTGAGCTAGAGCGTAGATTGGTAGGGGGAAAGACTTCGGGCGCACCCCAGTGTTCGAACCTTAAGGATTTGCCGGAACCCCACATCCGACATTTGGTGCGCTAGGTAGGGGTGCGCCGGAGCTTCTTCTCCGCCAATCAGCTCTCCGATGTTCACCGACTATGATGTGTGGCGACCCAAGGGCCGGATCCGACCGCTGGGAAGCCTAGCCGGCCCGGACGGCGCCGCCTCCCCATGAAGATCTCGGCCCCACAACCCAAGCAGCGCAGGCGCCACCAAGCTCCGCCGGGCGTGGACAGCGCGGCCAGGCATCATCCACCCTCACCCCACGGCAAGCACGAGCCGCGGCGAGAGCAGCAAGTCACGCTGCAGCAACAGCGCCGCAGTCACGGCGGGAGCAAGCGAACATGCGAGCGGCACTCACAGTGGCAAGGGAGCTGCTGCGATGCAGGCTAATGGAGAGCGGCCGGGACACGCTGCTTGAGTATGTTGCTGAGCTGCTGGACGCAGCGGCGTCGGGAGCGCCACCCTTCTACTATCGACTCCCCCCCTAGGCCAATGCAAGGTCGCGCGGCGAGCCTCACCACATCTGCGCGCCATCGACTATGCCCGGGGGCTCTGTCAACATCAGCACAGCTGATGGCGCAGGGGGCTCCAACCCCCCCCCCCCATGCCGCCCTCGACAAGCACGAGCGCAAGCATCAGCCCCATGGTCCCGGCCGGATACCATATTATCATCCCCAGGACGCCATCATGGGCGGAGCAACATGGAGCGTGGAGCACCACAGCGAGGTGTTCGAGGTGACGGCCCCGGAGGCCTACGTGCCCCGCATGATGGACCAAGGGTACGCACCAGAGGACTACATCGGCTCATTCGTTGGAGAAGATTGGGGAGAAGGGGTGCTAGGAGTCGAAGCCTTCCAAGAGCCAGCGGAGAACCACAGCGATCGCGCCGGCGACGGCAACTACAGGGTACCACTAACCTCTCAGGAACAGGCTTATGCTAACCATGGGCTGCAGATGAATCGGGTTGCCGCATCGATGGGCGACCCTGGCACGGCGACACCCATTTCAACAAGGGAGACGCGCTGGGGGCCGCCGGGAGGGAGCCAGGAGCAAGGCCCCTCCCCAAGGCATGCGAAACCAGGGGACACCCGGAGGTAGGCCCTCTGCTGGGGTGGCTTCAACAACCCCTCCCCCGGCAGAGGACCCGTGGTCGCCGAGGGAACCGCTGGTGTCCTCTTTCCCTCCTTTGTGTCGTCCTGGTCTCCGGTCAGCTCAAAGGAGGTCAAGGGTGGCGCAAGGCGGGGCCCTCGTCTGGCGATATGAAGGAAGGCCGGTACCTGTGAAGAAGGCCCGGTGCCTGTGAAGCTCGCCGCCCGTGACACTCTCACGTAATAATGAGTTGGGGTTGTACACGCCCCGGAGTCTCAGGAGCACCTGCCTCAGGCCCTGGGGCTCCCTCCCTCGCCTAGTGGACAGCACTTAGCTCCGCGCTGGTGAGAAGACTTGAAGACCCAGAGACTAGACTAGGTGCCGGATGCGGCCTTTTGCTTTGGATCTCTCTTTCTGCGGCTTTGCTTTTTGATTCTGGACTTAAGTTGAAACTGAATTTTTATCGATGTGCGCGGGGGGTGCATTTTCTCGTTCGAGCCGTCTCTCGCCTTCTAGATCTTGTTTGGTTTGGGACTCGCGTCCATCGCCTTTCCCTCGCAAAGCTCCTCGCGAGCCGGACCGTGCAAAGCACGCGCTAGCACTACGCCTGGTGCTCACCCCTTGCGGGGCCCCATCAAACAGGGAGATAAGCTCCGCAGGACTCTCAGGAACTCGTCGCCTCATGACCCAGCCCTATGTTGGTGCTGACTAAGGTAAACCACGTCGGGAGACTCACCCCCAGCTTCGTGAGCTCACGAGGACACATACCCACATCGCATAGGAAAGTAAAAACTGCAATTTGCTTACACGAGGGGCTCCCCCTCTCAAAATGCTCTTACAAGTTTTCCATGGGCCATGCCCAAGTTTTGCGTGTAGAATAAAACAACAGGAGAATATGGGATCAGCCAGAGATATCGCTCGCTGTGTCGTCCAGGGACGCGTCACTCGCATAGTCATCACCTTCATCGGAATCGTCGCCACCATCGGCGACGCCCCCATCGCCGTCATTGACCACGTCACCTTCGTCTGCGACGACCACCACCCCATCGTTCTCCGAGGTGAAGGCCCTGACCAACGCGTCAACATGGTCCTCTACCCAACGCGCCAAGTTGCCCCGGATAGCAATGGGCACAGGGGCAATGGCGGCATCGAAGTCGAAGTTGGGGTCGGCGTTCAGAAGGTGGCTGAAGACACGGGAGAAGGCGCGCTGAAGCAGGCCACGACCCCTCTCCTCCACAAGCTGTTGAGCTCTGGCAGATTGAGCCTCCAGGCGCGTCACCACCTCGATGAAGAAGGTCAGGTGGCTGGCGTAGTCACTTGAGTGGTCGGGGCGTTCTCGTCGCAGATATAACCCAGGGTGATGTTGGCCTTGTTCCGAAGGTCTTGGAGCATAGGAGCATGCTCGCGCTCCAGCGTTCGGCGTTGAAGCACTTCCTCTCTGTTTTGCCGAGCGATGGCCTCGGCGTCGTCAATTCGTCTCCGGAGGGAAAGCAGCTCGGCGCAGGCGGAGGCCAAGTCCGCCTGCGCCATAACCAGGGCAGCGGTTGTGGCCTCCGCACGCCTCTCGGCCTCGTCCAACCTGGGCCTGAGGGCGGCGGCCCTGCCCACACCCTCCTGACCAGCGAGCTTCAGCTTCAAGTCGTACCTGCCTTCCAGATCTGCGCGAACCTCGGCCACCCGGTGATTGATCTCCTCCTTGACTCTGGCCTCGCGAGCCCCGACGGCATCTTCAGCTTGAGCGACTTGACGCCCCCTTGTCTCTAGTCGCTCGAGCTCGAGGCTGCGCTCCACGGCCTCTAGGGCCAGCGTCTCTCGTGCTGCCAGACCTCCTCTTCCTCTGCAGGCGCCCCCCTCATCGACGCAAGGGCGGCCCCGCGTGCCTCGACCTGCTGCTCAAGGGACGCGCTCCAGGCCTAGAGCTCCCACGCGCACTCCTCCGCAGCCTCGCGGCGTCAGTCGGCCTCATGAGCTTCTTCCAAAGCTCGCGAGCAGGCCTCGTTGGAAATCTTGAAGGACGCGCCAGCCTTCGTGTTCTCGAGGTCGTGATGATAACGACCGAGGCTGATGGCCACTCGCAGCTTGCGCCGCTCCCCCACCAACCGAAGACCTTCAGCCTCAAGACGCGATTCGACACCAGCAAGCTCTTCACCAAGGTGGTTCATTGCGCCCATCGCCTCCTGGAAGAGCTCGTGGTGGACCACGCTGCACCCACGCTCGAGCTCGAACGCTCGGCCCACCTCGTCCTCCACCTCGGGGGCTACGGGTGAAGCATCAAGTGCCGCACTACCTCCCAGTTGGGGGCTGGGGGCTGGCGCGGCCCCAAGCGCCAGCTAACCCTCGCGAGGGGCCCGAACCGAACAAGGCCCGCTGCTTGAAGGAGACTCCAGCATCGAGGCTAGCCATCTACCAACCGTGACCAAGGGAGGAGCCATTGGCACGCCTGCTGCGCTCCGAGCAAGGACGCGAAGAAAGGACAGCGAAGGTGCGAGCTCGGGGCGCCTTGATGACGGACCAACTCCCCTGGCTGACCCCATGCCATGGGTAGCGTCCGATCCTGTAGTGCTGGAGCTTGGTGGGCGCGATGGGACGAGAGGGAGCTGCTTCTCTGGATATTTCGCGGCCTTAGCAGAAGGGGACCTGAGGGGACAATCGTCAGGAAAGGAAGGCGGCACATAGAAGATCGCCAAGATAAGGTACTTACTCGTCGATAGCGATGTACTTCCATCGCTTCAACTGCCCGAAGATGTTGCTGCCGCTGGGGGATCCCTTCCTCTTGCGGAGCTCTTCGAAGTCCACACAAAGGCGGCCGAAGCGCTGGACGTGACGGCCGACGCACGGCGGAGCCGAAGAAGAACCAAGAGGGATAGCCTCAGGGGAGCCCAGCTGTGGCGAACAGCCCAGCTCTTCCTCGCTGCGACCTCCCGAGGTTCCTGGAGCCTCGGCCTCGGGAGCCGCATACCGCATATCATCAGCGACCGGCGCCTCAGGAGCGGCGTCGCAAGCTCCCGAGGACGACGCCCCTGGGTCACCGCTCGGCATGTGCTCCTCAACATCTGAGCAGCTGGCACCCGTCGCCGCTCGCTCCCCCGCACCGTCACCTGGGGCGAGCTCGGCACCAGCGGCAAAGAATGGGACCATGATGACGGGATTCTCGCGGGGCCCCACCAAGCCAATTGGGCGCAGCCCCCACTCATCAAAGGAAGGCATGTTCGCGGCAAAGGTAACCTTGTTCTCGCAGCGGTACAACATGCAGCTTTTCTTGGGCATCTCGTCCAGCAAGGGACACCACATAGGACCGTGAGCACCGTTTGCCGCATAGCGAGAGGGAGCCCCTCCTCCTGAACCCTCATGTTGTCTTGTCTGCTGAGCAAGTCCCACATCGGGCGAGAATGGCGCTGAAGCGGAGCAACTTGACGCCTAACGAACTCCCTCACCACCACGGGCGCAGTCACGCCAAGGTCCTTCAACCACCTCATCCTAGCCCAGACGGGGGCAAGGCAGGGGCTCGTGAGCTTCTGATGGCCCCAACGGGAGTTTGGAATGGCAGGCCCCACCGGAGCTTGGAGCAGAGGGTTGAGCACGCCAGCATCAACAAACACCCATCGCGTGCGGAACTCGCTCGCAGATGAAGGGAGCTCGAAGTCGATCCCCATGCCTGTTGTCGCGGCCACGGCTTGGAAGCCCACACACCCTGAGCTCTGCCGGGCACCGGTGAGATGTAGCAAGAAGAAGTGGCGGAGGAGTGCCACGGAGGGGGTGATGCCCACCATGGCCTCACACACAAAAGCAAAGACGACAAGAAGGATCACAGATTGAGGGTCGAGATGGAGCATGTGGATCTGATAGTGCTCGAGCACCACGTTGAAGAAGGCGGAGAAGGGAGGAAGCAAGCCAACCCAGAGGGCGTCAATGAAGATCGGAACCTCGGTGACTGCCCGAGCCATGCTGGAGCGAGACGCAGGCCAGGCCGGTGTTTCTCCCCACTCGTTGAAGTTGGAGGTGAGCATGGGGCGCACCTTTCCCATGGCCTCATCGTTGAGCACCCGAGGCCAGCCGAGCACCGGTTCAAAGGATGGAGGCGCAGTTGGCGAGGACAAGGGTTTCTTCCCCTTCCTGGCTTGTTTCGGCGCCATGGCGGTGAAGCGGGCGGAGCACAAGTTGGATTGGGAAGGCGGAGCAGGACATCGAAGGAGCAGGGAGATTGGAAGAGCCGGGCGCGGAGAGGGAAGAATAGCTGTGCAAGAAGCGGGGCCTCATAGCCAGGCGGACTCAAGGGCAGCGTGGGGAAGCGGAGACGCCCACGACCTATCAACCGCCACGCGTCAACCGAGGCCGCAGGCTTTTGGGGCCCGCGGTGCTTCGAACTTGACCCTTGGCTTCGCCGCGAAGCCAAGCCCGCGTGCACCTTGGGCCCGAGGGCTACTATCGGTGTTTTGGGAATGGGGGTCCCCAGACTTGCCTGTCTGCGGCCCGTGGCGCGGCGGAACCAGCAGGCTGTACGGCCCATCTTCACCAACAAAGCATCCAAGACCCTCGTGCGGGGCCAAGCCTCACGAGGCGGGCGACGCAAGACCTCCTCCCGAACGGCCTAGTCAGGCAAGCTCGCGAGGGGCGGAGATATCAAGACGAGGCGAACCTCACGAGGCTCTCGTGACGTGAGCCATGACGATCGACACCAGGCGGGCGCCACGCGGGCGCCAGCGCGCGCAGCGTCCTTGTTTCCTCTTTGGTGCAAAGGGGGCAAGTGCAGCCGCGGAGTACCGAGGCATCAGGCAAAGTTGCCATTTCAGTGCAACAAGACCAAGACCATGGACTGCAAGACGGAGGTCATCGTGGAGCCCAAGACGGCATCACCACCCGAGCTTTGTGCAGGCAAAGACTACTTTTGTCAGGATAGCTTGTACTAGCTGTCCCCCTTCAAATTAGCCCGCCATTGTTGGCTCCCTTCCCGCTCAATATTTGGGAAGAGGACCAGGGCCTCTATAAATAGGACTAGCCACCATAGTGGATGGGAGGACCTGATCTGAGCCTGAGAGAACCTACACACCACAAGTTCATACGCATAAGAACACCTCAACCTCAGGAGGCTGTTCTTGCCTTGTATTGTTCATCATCAGCCCAAGAGGCAATCCACCACCACCACACTGGAGTAGGGTATTACACCACAACGGTGGCCCAAACCAGTATAAACCCCGTGTCTTTCTGTGTTGTGAGTTCGTCGAGTTCGTCCGCAAGATCTAGTGAGTTAGAGCGTAGATTGGTAGGAGGAAAAGACTTCGCGCACACCCCAATGTTCGAACCTTAAGGGTTTGCCGGAACCCCACATCCGACAATATGTATATGTATATAAAAAAGAGAAACCACAAACCCGGCTATTTGACATGCTCGTGGTCAGGATTAGAGGACAAAGGACATAATACAGGCTCGGAATAAAGAGTGTGGTCTACAAAAAGTAATTTTGGACCTCCTGTCGCACGTCTGCGTCGCCCATCCTCGGGGAGGGGGATCCTTAACGGAAGTAGCCCCTTAGGTGAGTGTATGGATCCGAACTCCGATAGAGTTCGATGTAGATGCTATCTAGTTGGTCACCTGTTCTTTAAGAATGATACAGAAAAAATGAGAAAAATATATAAAAAACGTTACTAGAATGCTTGTAGGGTTGTCCGTATTGTGCTTCCTCCGATGCCCATGGTATCTTGAGTGCGTAGTGATGTGCGCGTGGTGCAAATTTCGCCAGTACAGTAGGTGGGTGGCGGGAGCCGAACTGCTATTTGTGTTCCGGGAGTGGTCAAACGTCGGAGGGGAACTGTTTCTAGCCCCTGGTGTTCTGCTGGCGAGCCGATCCATCGTGTTTGTCACCCAGTGGCCTCCTCCCCTTGTGATCAGCGTTAAGCTTGCCTGCCTACTTGAAGACCCAACAGTTACGGTTGGAATGATTAGCTGGCTTATCGGGGTGACCGTGAATCTGACAAGGTCGGTCCAATATCCTGTCAAGGGTGGATGGTCCATCCTGGTTTTCATTTAGTGGCTTCTTTCGTTGACCGGGCTTCGGATTGTGAAATCCGGCGTTCACCACTGTGTCGCGTATATTACTGCGACTGTTATGTTCAGTTCGTCGTGGCTTGTCGTTGCCATCTCGGATTTCAGAAGTGCCCGGGCCGCTGGCGTCGTTGCTTTTACGAGCAAGCCAGTCGTATTCTCCCGTGCAGAAGCGGTTCATTAGAGCGGTAAGGGCTGTCATGGATTTGGGTCCTTCCTGGCCGAGGCGACGCGCGAGCCATTCATCCCAGACGCTACGTTTGAAGGTTGCGAGGGCTTCTGCATTTGGACAGTCGTTAATTTGGTTCTTTTTGACTAAGAACCTGGTCCAGAGCTCCCTACCTGACTCGCCGGGCTCCTGGACAATGTGACTTAAGTCATCGGCGCATAATGGCTGGACATATGTTCCCTGGAAGTTGTCTCGAAAGGCGTCTTCCAAATCTTCCCAGTTGCCAATAGAATTTTCTGGCAAACTGTTTAGCCAGTACCGAGCTGGCCCTTTAAGTTTGAGGGGTAGGTATTTAATGGCGTGGAGGTCGTCTCCGCGGGCCATGTGGATATGGAGGAGGTAATCCTCGATCCATACCGAGGGGTCTGTTGTCCCATCGTATGATTCAATGTTAATGGGTTTAAACCCGTCTGCAAATTCATGTTCCATTACTTCGTCAGTGAAGCGGAGGGGGTGTGCGGCTCCTCTATGTTGGGCCACACTATGAAGCACCTCCGGCGGGCTCCGTTTACGGTGCTCAAACTGGGCGTGGTCAGCTCTGTAGTGTCCGAATAGGCGAGTGTTCCCATGAGCTGTTTTGTTATGACAGCCGGATGGGTTGGAATGGTGTTCTGCTTGGGCTGCTGCTTTGTCTGGATCGAACTGTGGTCGGCCCGCCGCATTGTTCAATGGTGGTATGGGCTCCATCGCCCTGCCATCGTATTGAGGGAGCCACCTACTCTTGGGGTGGCTTTTGTCTGGGTTGCTAAGGCCGTATTCTTCAGCGGCCAAGACCTCGGTCCATCTATCATTGGGCAAGTCTTGGCTTGCTTGAAGCTGCAACTGCTTCTTTCTTAAGCTCCTTGCAGTGGCTATAAGCCGGCGTTTAAAGCGCTCCTGCTCGAGAGGTTCCTTTGGCATGATAAAATCCTCGCTGCCGAGGATCTCCTCCTCCTCGGAGAGGGGGAGATAATTGCTGTCCTCTGAGTCCCCACATGTGGCCTGTTCATCAGGGTTGTCTTGCCCGCCTTCCTGTTCCTCCTGCTCGGGTTCTACCTCAACAGGGTCTTCGTTGTCCGGAGTATCATCTGCTCTGGTGTTGGCAGTGTTTTCTCTTGGACAATGAGGCCTAGAGAGCTGGTGTCCGGGCTGTGTACCAGGCGGTTTCTCCTCGACCGGATCCTCCTTCTCATCGTCGAGAGCGCCGTAAGGTGTGTCTATCATACACATGTCATACCAGGAAGTGCTTATCCCATGTATAGCGGGTAGTAAGCTCTGGCCTTGCCCCTCATCGTCGTCCACACCGTCGATATCTTCGGAATGGGGATCGGGCGTGTTGGTTACATCTTCAACAGTGGCTATGAAGTGGGTGGCGGGTGGGAAGAAAAATTCTCTGTCATCCGCTGTAAGTTCGAACCAAACATAGTTCGGAGATGGGTCGTCCGCCAGGGATAGATTTTTTAGCGAGTTTAGTATGTCGCCCATGGGCGAGTGTTGGAAGACATCTGCGGCGGTGAACTTGAAGATCGATAACCGATCGAGTTCGGTGTACGCGGGCTCGCAGGGTTCAGAGCTTGACATCGGAGGCGAGTCCGGGGTTCCGTTGATGCAGATACCGTACGAAGTGGAATTTGCGTGTGGCTCTAGCGCCGCGGAATCGGTAGTCCCTGTGATGGGGTTGAACTTCCCATCTTCGAACGACTTGAACTGCTCCGGATTTGAGACCGGAGCTACTACGGGAGTTATCTCCTGGACGTGGCCTGATGACAGGTTTAAGCCATGTTCATCAAGGCGATGGGGAGCGGTTGCCGCGGTCTCGAATACGTCGAAGATCAAGTCTCCACGGACGTCCGCAACGTAATTCAAGCTCCCGAATCTGACCTGATGGCCAGGGGCGTAGCTGTCGATCTGCTTCAGATGGCCAAGCGAGTTGTCCCGCAGTATGAAGCCGCCGAATATGAAGATCTGTCCGGGGAGGAAGGTTGCTCTTTGGACATCGTCATTATTGACGATTGAAGGGGCCATCGAACCTTTTGTTGACGGCATAGTGGAACTCTCAATGAAAGCACCAATGTCGGTGTCAAAACCGGCGGATCTTGGGTAGGGAGTCCCGAACTGTGCGTCTAGGATCGATGGTAATAGGAGACGGGGGACACGATGTTTACCCAGGTTCGGGCCCTCTCTATGGAGGTAATACCCTACTTCCTGCTTGATTGATCTTGATGAATATGAGTATTACAAGAATTGATCTACCACGAGATCGTAATGGCTAAACCCTAGAAGTCTAGCCTATATGGGTATGGTAATGAGTATATGTGGTGTCCTTTCCGGACTATCCCCTTCGGTTTATATAGACACCGAGGGGATCTAGGGTTTACATAGAGTCGGTTATATAAGAAGGAATCTTCAGTCGCCAAGCTTGCCTTCCACACCAAGTAGAGTCCGATCCGGACACGGTGCGGTCTTCGGCCTTCATGTCTTCACAGCCCATTAGTCCGGCCCATGGATAATAGGCCGGACGCTCGAGGACCCCTTAGTCCAGGACTCCCTCAGTGGGCCCTCTCTGGTAGTTATTTGCTCCAATATTCCTCATATATTCCAAAACAATTCTCCACAAATTATCAGCTCATTTGGAGATGTGCGGAATAAGTGACTCTGACGTAGCTTTTTCAGGTCCAGAATTCCAGCTGTCGGCATTCTCCCTCTTTGTGTAAACCTTGCATGTTAAGAGAGAAAGGCATTAGAATGACTCCATAAAGCATTATTATGCATAAAAATATTATAAATCACAGTAGGAAAACATGATGCAAAATGGACGTATATTCCACAGGCAATTTCTTGGTGGCACGCTTCGATAGGTCATCAGCAATGTTGTTCTCGGCACGAGGAACATGCTCTGCTTGCAGACCGTCAAACTTCTCTTCCATCTTCCTCACTTCACCCACATATGCCTACATAAATGGGCTCTCGTAATCCTTGTTTACTTGCTTCACCACTAACTGCGAGTCGCCTCTCATGATCAACTTTATGTTACCAAGGTCGATTGCGATGCGGAGTCTGGCAAGCAATCCTTCATACTCAGTAGTGTTGGTGGTGGCCTGCTCCCGGGGAAACTTCATTTGAACCACATACTTGAGATTCTCACCGGTGGGTGCGATGAGCAGTACTCCGGCACCGGCGCCCTGGAGCGGAAAAGCACCATGAAAGTACATGACCCAATCTTGGGGGGCTTCCTTGCCAGGAGCGAGGTCTCTCGTACTTCTTCCTCTAGAGTTGGTGTCCATTCCACAATGAACTCTGCCAAGGCTCTGCTTTGGATTGTTGATGTGCTTTCAAACTTCAAATCAAAGCTCGACAGCTCCAACGGCCACTCCATCCTGCCAGTGGCTTCTGGATTTCTCAAGATGCACTACGGCGGAAAGCGAGTGACAAAGGTCATCTGATGTGCTTGGAAGTGAGGTGCAGATTCCTTGAGGCCATGAGGAGGCCAAAGAGCAACTTCTGTACACCAGAATACCTTGATCTATCCCCCTGGAGAAGGGAACTAGCAAAGTACGTTGGGTGCTGCACCATCTTCTTCTTCTTCAAAGCTTGCTATTATGTCTCATTTGCTTGTGCTGAACTTGGGTTGTTGGCACCTAAACTTGGCGGAGAAGATTCCGGCTTGTCATCTTGAGGCTCTGCAGTTGTTATATCTTTGTCTTCAGCTTTTCCCTCTTGGCCACTAGTGCAGCGCTAACTACTTGATTGGTTGCCGCTAAGTATGGCAGCTGCGGCACTCATGGTATTGGCGCAACTAGTACTGATGGGGAGGAGACGTACTCGGTCAAGTCTTGGAGCGGAGCTCCCACTTCAAGGGTCCATTGCATTGGACCTGCCTTTTTCAATATTTTAAAAAACGACAAGGCGCGCTCAGCTGACTTGCAGATAAACCTACTTAGAGCTGCTACGCAATCAGCAAGACGCCTCACATCCTTGATGTGTTGTGGTGCCTTCAACTGCTCAATTGCCTTAATCTTGTCGGGGTTGGCTTCAACTCTACGCTGAGATACAAAGAACCCAAGAAGCTTGCCGGACAAAACGCCAAACACACACTTCTAAGGGTTGAGCTTCAAGTTGATCTTGCGCAAGTTTGCAAATGTCTCTTCTAGGTCTTCGATCAGTGAATACGTGTGCCTGGTTTTGACCACTATATCATCCATATAGGCTTCCACATTTTTGTGTAGCTGAACCAAAACCAATTTGCACAGCCCTTGCAAATGTCGCTGCGGCACTCTTTAATCCGAATGGCATGCGTACAAAACAGTACGTACCACATGAAGTAATGAATGTCGTCTTCTCCTCATCCTCCTTGGCCATGAAGATCTGCAGTGGTGGAGACAAGCCTAGGGCAACTAGGGCTATAGCCCTAGGCTTAGTACCAAAATCCCTTGTAATTCCTTTCTACAAAGTACTAAAAATTTCAAGAATTTGTCATTCAAGCTATCTCAGCCCTAGGCGTAACTCGTTGCTAGCTTCGCCACTGTAGATCTGGTGATAACCAGAGTAGGCATCAAGAAAAGAGAGCAGGTCGCCGCCGACGGTGGAGCCCACAATCTGATCAATTCACGGCAAGGGTAAGGGGTCCTTTGGGCATGCTTTGTTTATATTAGTGAAGTCAATACAAAGCCTCCACTTTCCATTTGCCTTGCGAATGACCACGGGATTTGCCAACCAAGTTGGGTGTAGCAAACCTCTGACCAGGCCTGCCGCATCTAGTTTTTGGATTTCTTGGGCAATGAACTCTTGCCTCTCCAAAGCCTGCTTCCTGACCTTTTGCTTGACAGGTCTTGCATTAGGGCAAACAGTGAGGTGGTGCTCAATCACCACCCTAGAAACGCCGGGGATATCAGATAGTTGCCATGCAAACACATCAATATTCCCCCGCAGGAAGGCGATGAGTGCACTTTCCTATTTTCCATCAAGGGTAGCACTAACGATAAAGGTACCGCCAGTGCCATCCTCCCTGGCAGAGACGAGATCGGATCCCCAGGTCCGAATCAAAGCGCCGCTGCTGCCAGAGGAAAAGCATGCCCGAGTCACCCACCACCATAGCTGTCGTCGCCCACACAGCCAAGAGACATAGCAACCACCACCAACATAGTGCCTGTCGGAGAGCCATGCGGACCGCCTTCCAGGTCCGCCGCCACGGCATCCAAGCCCCCTATCCCCACCAACCGCTCGCTTCACAAAGCGCAATCCATAGCAGAAAAAGTCCGGCATCAGCCACCGAGTTAGGGTCAACGCCACCAACACAAAAGCGCTGACACCAATAATCCCCACCAATGGACCGGGGGGACATTACCCAGTGACTACCGATGGCCATCACGGAGACCTAGCAAAAATACACCAAGTCTGCGGTTTGACACACCATCCGCCCGCCGACACCACGGATTCCCACTCACCACTGCCACAGACCACTGACGCCATAACGCGAAGACGCCTCCCCAACCAACCGCAAACACCCACCGTGGCGTGACCGGAGGGGACCCACAGCCGAGCATCCTCATGGCAGTCGGTAACTCCGTTCGCCGAGCAGCCAGTCCAATGCCCTGGTCCCATTGGCTCCTCAAACACGCCCCGTCCCCGCCGCCCAATGCCAAGATCTCGACCCCCATTCTCTGCCCGCCTCCACGCCCGCGGGAAGGGACCGAAGCTCCACATCAGACCGCTGGTACTCCACCAGACCCTGGCCGCACTCGCCACCCAAGGTTGCCTGGAGGACCATCAGACCCACCAAGGCCATCTGCGCCATTCCCCTTAGGGCTCGACACCCACAAAGAACGCAAGCTGCTGCAGGAGGGGGCCATCCAAAGCGCCATTGCCCACTGCAAGAGGTCTTCCAGCACCTCCGTCGTATGCTATCCTAACCTCCAACAAGGTCCCGTCTGAGCCCCCGACAAAGATACCGGTCACGACGTCGTCATCTCGAGCTCGACACTGACCAATCCAAAGAGAGACTCAAAACATATGGACCCCATCCTCACCTGTCAAAACCTTCGTGTCGCCTGCGCCTACAACGCCGCGGCTAAGCCACCTTGAGGGCGGCTCCGTCTCGCTCCTGGCTCGGCCTTGATGGCTATCCTGCGCCTTGTTACTGACATGATTTTACATTCCAGTCAGCTAAGGATTAGCAAAACCGAACTTATATAGACACATTTTTTTGCGGAAAAACTTCCAATATATTCATCTTCAATCATGGCAGTACAACGAACACCAGAAATAAAAATTACATCCAGATCCGTAGACCACCTAGCGACGACTACAAGCACTGAAGCGAGCCGAAGGCGCGCCGCCGTCATCACCCCTCCATCGCCAGAGTCGGGCACAACTTGTTGTAGTAGACAGTCGGGAAGTCGTCGTGCTAAGGCCCCATAGGACCAGCGCACCAGAACAGCAACCGCCGCCAATGAAGAATAACGTAGGTTGGAAGGATATAACCCGAAGACACACAAACGTAGACGAATAACGACGAGATCCGAGCAAATCCACGAAAGATAGATCTGCCGAAGACACACCTCCACGCGCCCACCAACGATGCTAGATGCACCGCCGGAACGGGGGCTAGGCGGGGAGACCTTTATTCCATCTTCAGGGAGCCGCCGCCGTCTCGCCTTCCTGAGCAGGACACAAACCCTAACAAGACAGGAAAAAACGACTGGAAACGGAGCCCTCCCGCCGGCCCTTGGCAGGATCCACCGCGCCCCCATGGCCCTAGGGCCACCGAAGACGAGGCGGACCTACGGCGGCGCCGGCGAGAGGCAGAAACCCTAGCTTTTAACTTACATAGACACATTGATAACACATTCTTCACAATACTAAATTGAAGCGCTGCCAACATAGATAAGGAGATACAAAAATGAAACATTATTACTAAGATTTCTTAATCATTGTGCACACATGAATCCTTGAGGGAAATCGACCTCTTAGTTCATCCATCCTCATGTACAAATCAAAGAAACACACATGCATGCCCTCGATCGGTCTCTACACGGTGCATCCCTGAGGAAATTTCCATTAAACTCGCCGGTCGGTCGTGTATATTTATGCGACGCTGAAGGATCCTGCGGCGTTCTCGACGAACTTCTTGGCGCCCTTGAACCACCTCTTGTCTCCGGCTTGCGCCTTGCAGACGTAGAGCTTGCCGTCGGCGACGGTGGCGGTGATGAGCTGGTGCTTCCCTCCCTCGTCTCCGTCCGCGGTCCTCGTGAGCACCGTTATGCTGTAGTACTGCTTACCGTCCACCACCGGCGCCGAGCTCTCCAGCACGTTCGCCGTCGCCACAGCGTCTGACTCGAACCCACCCTGCATCCCCACATCGTCAGCACACCTGGGGAATGCATGCAGGTGCGACAAAGGAGAAGAAGAAGAAGAAAGGAAGGAGTTATTAGACCTCGGAGTCGGTCTTGCCACCGTAGGACTGCTGGCCGAGGAGGAAGCCGACCTGGGAGAGGAACTCCTCAGGGGAACCGTAGTCGGTGATGGTCTTCTTGGTGGTGGGGTTGATTATAACGGAGAGGTTGCTGGTGGCGTCGAAGTTGTCCTCGTAGCGGAGCACCTGCCCAGGGAACTCACGCTCCTTGCTGGGGTTCCACTTGGCCGGGATCATCAGTTTGAACCCCTCGCCGCTGTACGCCACGAAGTCCGTGTTCTTCTTCGCCTTGCCGAACACGTTGGCTGCAACATATTCATTCGCGAAGTCACTCATCCGAAACCGAACCCTACTGTCACTGTCGCTCACATGCACGGCAGCTAGCTCGTACCTGCTTCTCCGTAGGCGGCGGCGGCGGGGGAGACCTTGACGGCGATGGCGGCGGCACCGGCGAGGAGGGACAGCGCGGCGCGCCGGCTGGTGACGACGGCAGCGTCAGATGCAGCCTCGTCATTCTTCTGCGCCTTGCAGACGAAAAGCTGGGTGCGCCCGACGGCGGGCGCAGGGCGCGCCGAGGCGGCCAGGCGCGCGGTGGACTGGTGGAGGAAGCAGGAGGTGGACGCCATTGCTCGCTGCTGTTTAGCTTAGCTTAGGCAGGACTGTGCGTGAGTGGCGTGGGTATGGTGTGTGTCGCGTTAACTAAGGTGATCGGTGGGGTCCGGAGGCGCGAGAGTACTTGTGGTGTGTGTGTGGATGGAGTTGGGATGAGGCGCGATACCATCGGATAAGGCCCCGCGCCGCGCCATTGGGCCACGTCGGATCGCGGTGCACCCGGTCATTCGTCCCCTCGCGTCTTCTGGCGACCGCGACCGCGACCGTAATTTCTCGATCCGCATCGAATGATCCGTGCCTGTCACACACTGGCAACCGGCCCAGTGTTTGTACGAATATGTCAGTGTTCTTGTGCTGTGTGTAGAGTATAGCACAAAAGAGTTGCGACATAATCCCAGCAGATCAAATCAAAGATTAGCATTTTGGATTAAGTAAAATGCATCAGAGATCATTAAACTTGCCACGAGAACTTACTTTGATCACTGTACTAAAAAATGTGGTCAGTACAGTTACTAAATGCAACAAGACATGAATGTACGGTCACTGCAGCGTATAACGCTCGTACTAGTCACTGTTGACCAGTCCACGACTCCACGTCGGTGTTAAGTGAAATGACCCACTTTGCAAGGTTTTTTTTTGTTTTGCACAAAATGGCTCGGTCACCTCTCTTCAAAAATTCCTATCTCCCAAATCCCTAACTTCTCCGACGATCCCAAATCCCTAACTTTCCGTCGATGACATAAGCCGTCCCATCCGTTGTTGGCCTACTCTCCATCGCCAACCGTCGTATTCCTGCTCGCCATCGCCCACCTTCGTGGTCGCCGTCGCCATGTCGAGTAGCTTTGTTTGACCAATTCTCGGCGAACGAGTTGTGGTGATGTGGCTCGTTACATGCCCTTATTGCTAGTTTTCAGTGAAGTTCTACATCTCAAGCACTGAGAAACATGACAAATTAGTCTTCAACAGGTGTGTGTGAATCACGGTGTAAGCTCCCAGTGACGTTCATTGTTAATTTTGATGGAATTTGGCCAATGCTCTATGGAAAATTTGACACTTTTTTGATCTATTTGGTTTACATGATATGTGTACTTTATGGCATCGAGACTTGGATTATGTAGGTTATCTTGTCGATCGTGAGATCTTCATTGGTAATGACGTGGTAGATGCAATTAGCGTTGTTGCTGCAACTACTTGCCCCCTTGATTTTTGAAGATTGTTGACAAAAATAGTAAGGGACTGATTTGTTTGCTAGTGCACACAGAGAGAAGTAGTCCCTGGAGTACCGAGAAGGATGTTGTATTCTTCCCTGAAGTCTGGAGAACTTCACCGAGGAACATCTGCGTTACAGATAAGGAGATACATTTCGAGAAGAAAGAGTATCAAGAAGATTGTGTGAAAGAATTGACCCCTTAAAATTATTGCTGACACAAAGCAATTTCCATTCGGTGTGTCCGAAGAAGGATGACTGCAGTCGGAAAATGGAAGGCAAAGTAAAGATGTAGCATTTGAGTCATAGGTCCTCTGTACTATTAAGAGGGGTATAGGTTCTCGAAGCTTAGGTCTACTGTGATGCTTAGCCGAAACCTATGAAAGACTGGGAGAAATCTCTTTGTGTTTCGAACGATTACTTGTGAGCCAGAGATGATGTTCTTCTGGATTGCAAGAGATATACTTCGGGCCGAGGAGTTAGCATTACTTGTTCTGCAAGCAATGTTACCGTTGTGCTCAAATTCCGGCCGTTGGAAACATGTTGGTTGTCCATTGGCTAGATCATGTGTCCTAAATGGTCATTTCCCTTCAGGGTAGGTTGCGGGTATAAATAGCCACCCCGCTCCAACGTTTTTCATTGGCTACTCCGCTTGAGATTCTAAGAAGACTGGTTGAGCACCCCACTTGAGAGATTTGAGTTTAAGATCCACTGAGAGAAATTCAAGAGCCAAAACTTAGATAGTGATTGAACATCACAGTAGATTTGAGTTAGAGTTCTTGTACTTATTACTCTTGAGAGTTGCACACTCTCTAGACAGATAGGTGATGGCTTGAGTGTCGAAGAGTAGTTATCTTCACCAAGCTAAGTCTTCAGAAACCAAGAGTAATTGTGGTTCACAAACAAGTCTGTCAAAGGTTTGGAGATTGTCGTTAATAATCTACCCCAAGTGAATTCAACCAAAGTCTGATCAGCTTTGGGTTAAAGGAGAATAGGACGAAGAGAGATTTGCTCATGTGTTTAATCAAGTCCCTCCAACCAGACGTAGCTCTTTATCAGAAGAGTGAACTGGTCTACCAAATCATTTGTCTCCATCGAGCACCACTGATTCATTGTACTCTACTACAATCCTTCAGTAGTTTATTTTCAGTGCTTTGTGTCTCGATAGATATCTTTGATCACTTTCATCCCCTTTTGCTTGTGATAGTTATCTATCTCTCTGTGCTATAGTTCATTATATCTTTTGTATGCTTTAGTATTTTTCTGTCTAGTTGAGTGTGTTCATAACATGTTATCTTTCGTGGTGATCCACGTATGTAGTTTGCCTTACTTTCATTCTATGCCACCATTATTATAGCCAAAGCAGTGTGCTACAATACCCGAAAGATTATCTTCACCTTTTTCGAAAGTTTTGCTTAATCTTTCACCCTTCCAATTTTGTGTGTACACTTGCCTCTGCTATCCTTCGGTGCACTTGATCAAGTATTATATTTGTTGTGCTGATTGGTTTAGATTCAAAGTTTTGAAAGAAAATATGAATCTCCCGTTCACCCCCTCTGGTTGATATACTCTCGGCGCTAACAAGCACAACAAAGGACATGAATGAAGAGCTTATTTGAGCAAGGGATGAAAGGGCTGCGATTGCAGGAAAAAGTAGAGGCACTAGAGCTGCAAGGGGTGTTTGAGGAAAACCTGCAGGTACAATAACCAAGCAGCAAGAAAATGAACTATTAGGTTTAGGTAGAGAAATGTTGGTGGTGCTGAAGGCATTAAGGCAATGATGGCAACTGTCATTCTGCTTTATGTGATGTGTGTTATTTCACTTCTAAAGAAAAAATGGCAAGTGATGGTTAGTTTGTTTAGGTGTACAAGTGGTGTTTAATTATCTATTGGTCAGTTATAAGGCATGTATGGCCTCATGTAAGACATGTTGATGCTGGTACTTCATATTTAACTTGTTTTTATGAACAAGTGATGCTTCTGCTATTATGGGTGATGTTGTGATTGTACAACTTACTGATTTGATGAGTTGGTGCAAGATGACCATGATATATGAAACATTTTGGCATGTTGAGAATACATGTAGGATTTTCATACATCATGCTCTGTGACTGAAACTAGGTTGATGCTCTCTGAGAAACAAGATGATGATGTGACAAGAACATACTCAACCACGCTAAAACAGAGGCCCCCTCTCTCCAAGACAAGCTATAAGATTCACAAGCTTCACAGGGCATAACTAATTGATAGGATGACTAACATACTCAACCATGTTGCATGAACAAGGATCCAGTCATGATGACACAGACATAAGTAAACTTGGCACATACATGATCAATAATTGACCCTCATATCCTAACATCAATATGAATCAACTATAACACTTCCGTGCTCCGTGGATTGCTCCTCCTTATCTCATTTGCATAGTTCCAAGGCAACTTGTACTGCCCTTGTTCATCAACATGAATGATCTTCATGGCCAACCTCCTAGCCCTCTCAACTTGGTCTTTATTGGTGTCCTATGCCATTACTTTTGAACAACCCTTGAGAAGTTTCTCAAGTTCACTTCTTGGTCAGCTCTATAGCTCTCTACATACTTTTTGTGTAAGGACATGAGGAGTGAAAGCCTTCATCTTCCACTTATTAGTGCATGTGTGTAAATGAATATACTTCACCATGAAGCATTTGGTCATGTTGTCATAAGAAACCCACAAATACCAAATACAATCAGCATTATAGGTGGTTGTCACTCTTTTTCTATCGTTGACTAGCAACTTGACATCAAACATATATTTGCAACAGTATTCCTTAATTTCTTTCCTCGGAAATTCAACAGTTTCAAAGACTTGTCCCAAATGTAATTTTGGACAATGCCGGTACTTTGCTTTGAAAGCTGTGAACTTCATGTCAACTTGTTCATCTGAATCTGGTGCCCATAAATCTTCACCTTCAGATTGATATTATTCCAAATTATACTCATATTTTCCTTTATTTCCTACTTTCTCGTTTCCTTTATGTGCTACTTTCTCTTTTGCGTTAACTTCACCTTTTTGCTTCTCTTTGTCCTTTCTCTCTTGAGGTTCATCCTCATCCACATTGTTAGCATATAGATCATCATCACCATCACTTATGTCAAAGTCATTGTCCACTATGGCACCAAGATCAAAGTATGAACCTTCAGAGTCACCGTCAGCTGCTGCATATTGAACTCCCATGTCATATGAACATTTGCTTTGTGTGGTTTTCCTGATGCACACTCCTATTCCACTAATAATATTGTCCTCTTGCTGACCGTCACTCTATTGAATTGGCTCTTGCTGAGTGAGATCTATGACAACAGGCTCTGTCTCATTCAGTTCTATGTCACATGGCTCTTGGTTAGCAGCTGAGCACTCTATTCTTGCATATACATACTGAAAGGATCGATATAGTTGACTAGAGGGGGGTGAATAGGCAACTAACAATTTTTAGCTTTTCTTTACCGATTTAAATTTTGCATCAAAATAGATTGTCTAGATATGCAACTAGGTGAGCAACCTATATGATGCAACAAGAACAAGTACACAAGCAAGCAAGGGATATAACACAAATAAGCCTGCACAAGTAAAGGCACGAGATAACCAAGAGTGGAGCCGGTGAAGACGAGGATGTGTTACCGAAGCTCCTTCCTTTTGAGGGGAAGTACATCTCCGTTGGAGCGGTGTGGAGGCACAATGCTCCCCAAGAAGCCACTAGGGCCACCGTATTCTCCTCACGCCCTCACTCAATGCGAGATGCCGTGATTCCACTATTGGTGCCCTTGGAGGCGGGGACCGGACCTTTACAAACAAGGTTGGGGCTATCTCCACAACTTAATTGGAGGCTCCTAACAACACCACAAAGTTTCACCATAATAGAATATGGCTCCGCGGTGACCTCAACCGTCTAGGGTGATCAAACACCCAAGAGTAACAAGATCCGCAAGGGATGAGTGGGGGAATCAAATTTCTCTTGGTGGAAGTGTAAATCGGGGCCTTCTCAACCAATCCCTAGAAAATCAACAAGTTTGATTGGCTAGGGAGAGAGATCGGGCGAAAATGGAGCTTGGAGCAACAATGGAGCTTGGGGATAGAAGCGGTAGTCAACTCAGAGAAGAAGACACCCCTTATATAGTGGAAGAACAAATCCAACCATTATCCACCAACTCAGCATGCATAGCACGGTACTACCGCACCAGGGACGCGGTACTACTGCAAGGGCACACGGTACTACCGCAGGGCCCTGCGGTACTACCGCCCGAGCAGCAGAAACCAGAACAGCCCAGATGCAATGAAGGAGAGGGCGGTAGAACCGTTGGCGCGGTACTACCGCTCCCCCTTGCGGTAATACCGCAGGGCAGGGATGGTCCAGATTTTGGGAAGGCACAGACATAAAAAAATACATTCGTGGCAACTTCCGCTGAGTTGGGATCTATGCAAAAATCCGACATAGTAGTACTGCAAGCCAGGAGCGGTACTACCGCGCGGGGTGCGGATGTAAAAAATTACATCCGCTCCTACTGCTGCGCAAGCTGCTGAGCCTAGCCAGAGTGCACGGTACTACCGCGCACCTGGCGCGGTACTACTGCGTAGGGCACGGATGTAAAAAATTACTTCCGCCCCTACTACCGCAATAGAAGCAGCACCTGGCCTGAGGCCACAGTACTACCGCTCCAAGGAAGCGGTACTATCATGGGCACTTGCGGTACTACCGCGCCAGAGGCCGGTACTACCGCAAGGGCCTGTGGTACTACCGCTCCTAGGAGCAGTACTACCGCATGCCCCAGATCAGCAAACACGACATTTTGCATAGATAAGAAAAGACGGAGGATGCTCCAAAGTGCCAAAGGAAAGGCGGTGCAAAGGAGTAGACGTGTACGTGATGATCGGCCCCTGCGGCGGACAGCGGTACGGGAGGCGATGCGGTAGTACGGGAGGCGATGGGGCTTGCGGCCAGAGTGACTCCGGCGAAGGGGCGAGGGCACGGGGAGGATCGAGGTGGTCCAGGGAGTCCTCTAGTGAAGGAATGAGGGAGGGAGGGGGCCGGCTTCGAGCGAATTTAGCCGAGGCCGTGCGGCGGCCATGACGGCCTACTGCGGCGAGGAGAGGCTCCGGGGCTCGGAATACTAGCTAGGGAGGGGTCTGGGAGTATGGTGAGCTCGGAGTGCTCGGAGACGGCTTAAATAGCCAGCGGGGGAGGAGGTTGAGCTGACACCGCCACGGACGCGTGTCCGGCGCCGCGGACGCGTGCCCACGCGCATGACCTCGGAGGGAGGCGACGAGCGAGGGAACGGACGAGGGGCAGGGCTCATGGAGACAGGGCTGAGCTTGTGGACAAGAGGAGAAGAAGCCGAACGCCATAAATGCCCGATCGGCACTGTGTGCTCGTGGACGTGCGGCGGCTTGCGCGGTGAGGAAGCTTCCGGAGGGGGAGCGGGGTCCAGGTGATCGGCGACGATGAGGTGAAGCCAAGGGACATGCTCACGCGCGCTAAGACGACGATAGGAGGAGGGGCCCGAGCAAGAATCCATCCTGGGCGCGGCCAACAGCAGCAGAGCGCGCGCACAGGCCTGCCATTAACATGGTCACCGCGTGCACTGGCATGTAGCAGGGGAATTGAGCTGGAGCGTGTTGTCTAGTGGCAAGTTCATCCAGGGGAGGTTCCTACTGCGGTGGTAGTTTGGTTAAAATCGCTCTGGTTAAATGGTAATCAAGCTCGAAAGTTTACTGCAGTAAACTTGGACGAGCACTACTGATCCACAGAGACTTGATTGAGGTCAAAGGAGTTGTCTGGGAGGTTTAACTAAGGAAGAACTACAATCCTGGAGGTTTAGAGAAGAAATGGACCAATAAATAATAGGGTTGCTTTGCAACTGCATTTTTGGTCCAGAAATTTGATTTGGATGATGCACTCGCATGGAGTTATGGAATAGGATGCAACTTGGCAAATCCTCATGATATGGACATATAAAGATGTTGTAAAAAGCTCATACCAAATGGACAATCCAAAATGGTACTTGCTTTATAAACATCATTTCTGTCCAGAAACTTGGAAAAATTCTAGAGAAATAATGGCTTGATGAACCATGCCCAAAATGGGTGGAGGTAGGTTATATGGACAATAGAAGACCTAGAAAAATTGGCAGCCATAATGGAGCAAGATAAAATATACTTGCTTCACAAACTAAAATTTTGGATAGAATCAAATAATTGAAGATGAGCTCACATAGAGGCATGACATGAGCTCTACTTTGGTGGAGGGCTATGATATGATCATATGAGGGACCATGCAAAATGGCAACTCATTTGGATATTCCTAGCTTGCACCTCCTTCACAAAGCTTCTTTCTGGATAGAAACTTTGGAAAATCATAATTAAAAAATTACTAGGCAAATGAGGTTGCATTTTGGCATGTGGCAATGATATGGACAGGAAAAGGTGTCCAGGGAGTTTGAGATCAATTGGGAAGAGGAAACTAGCACTTGCTTCACAATGTGCCATTAAGGGAAGAATAGGAAATAAATTATTTGAGCATGATGATAAACATGACAAATGAAATATTTTGCCATATTTGAGAAAGATATGACCCAAAAAAATTATTAGAATTATTTGGGTATTTTAGGAGTGATGGAAATAAAGGTTGCTTCACAACCTAGGGCAATTTGAGTTATTCCTTTAATAGAAAAGGAACATTCCCAATAAAAAGAATATTGGGATTTGGGCTAGGATGAAAATGAAAGGGTATAGAGAAGGATCTGGGTATGACACGACACTCTGGAAGCAAAGAAGAGCTCATCTTCTTCACTTTCTAGACCACAAAGCCACGGAAAAAGAAAACTCAAGCAAAAACCTCAGAAAAACAAAAGAAAAAGAAAGGGCCAAAAATCAGGCTGCCACACTCTCCTACATCCTACTCTTGCATAGATTTAGCTTAAAATCTCAAGAACAACATGCATCTCCCCAAAAACCTAGAAACGAAAGAACGAACCAAAGAGAGAGGGATTTAGGGAGAAACCTTGTTCCATGGAAAGAGGAAGTGGTGGGGAATGATCCCACCGGACGGAATGCGAGGAGAGCGGATGGAGATGGAGATCCGAAGAGGGTCTCCGGCGCCGTTCTTGGGAAGGAGAGAGAGAAAAGGCATGGGGAGAAGGAGTGAATGGGTATGGGGGAGTTGGAACTCCCCTGGCCGCTCTTAACCCCCATGCGCTCTCGACTGCGCGGTAGTACCGCATGTCATCGCGGTAGTACCGCCTGGGCGAAAGTACCCCACCGAGGGTGGTAGTACCGCTCCCCCAGGCGGCAGTAAAAAATTACTGCCGGGTTGGGTGTGGTAGTACAGTGCGCAGCTCCTGCGGTAGTACCATGGCATGCCGTGGTAGTACCGTGTGCCTAAGAAAATGCAAGTTTCAAAACAGAGAAGACCAAAGGGCCTTTGCAAAGCAACCTTCAAGGAAACGGACGCACCAAAAAGCTGACACATGAGACAACACACACAAGCTCGGCACGAAGAAAGAGAGACAAGAGACAACAAGGACTAAACAGGCAACCCAACCTCTCCAAAGAGAGGGCGGTGGCCGGAGCCACCTATGTTTAAGTCAATTGGTATGGCACCGCGAAGAATTATCCTTGGGCCTGATACGTCCATTTTGTATCATGCTTTTATAATCGATATTTATTGCATTATGGGTTGTTATTACACAATATGTCACAATACTTATGCCTATTCTCTCTTATTTTGTAAGGTTTACATGAAGAGGGGGAATGCCGGCAGCTGGGATTCTGGGCTGGAAAAGGAGCAAATATTAGAGACCTATTATGCACAGCTCCAAAAGTCCTGAAACTTTACGGAAGTTATTTCCAGAATATAAAAAAATACTAAGCGCAAGAAGTACCAGAGGGGGGCCACCCACCAGCCACGAGGGTGGGGGCGTGCCCTACCCCCTGGGCGCGCCCCCCTGCCTCGTGGGCCCCCTGGTGGCCCTCCGATGCCTATCTTCTGCTATATGAGGTCTTTCGACTGAGAAAAAATAATAAGCAAGCTTTCAGGACGAGACTCCGCTGCCACGAGGTGGAACCTTGGCAGAACCAATCTAGGGCTCTAGCGGAGCTGTTCTGCCAGGGAAACTTCCCTCCGGGACGGGGAAATCATCACCATCGTCATCACCAACGATCCTCTCATCGGTAGGGGGTCAATCTCCATTAACATCTTCACCAGCACCATCTCATCTCAAACCCTAGTTCATCTCTTGTATCCAATCTTTGTATCCAAACCTCAGATTGGTACCTGTGGGTTGCTAGTAGTGTTGATTACTCCTTGTAGTTGATGCTAGTTGGTTTACTTGGTGGAAGATTATATGTTCAGATCCATTATGCATATTAATACCCCTCCGATTATGAACATGAATATGCTTTGTGAGTCATTACGTTTGTTCCTGAGGGCATGGGAGAAGTCTTGCTATTAGTAGTCATGTGAATTTGGTATTCGTTCGATATTTTGATGAGATGTATGTTGTCATCCCTCTAGTGGTGTCATGTGAATGTCGACTACATGACACTTCACCATTGTTTGGGCCTAGAGGGAGTCATTGGGAAGTAATAAGTAGATGATGGGTTGCTAGAGTGACAGAAGCTTAAACCCTAGTTTATGTGTTGCTTTGTAAGGGGCTGATTTGGGTCCATATGTTTCATGCTATGGTTAGGTTTACCTTAATACTTATGTTGTTGTTGCGGATGCTTGCAATGGGGGTTAATCATAAGTGGGATTCTTGTCCAAGTAAGGATAGTACCCAAGCACCGGTCCACCCACATATCAAATTATCAAAGTACCGAACGTGAATCATATGAACGTGATGAAAACTAGCTTGACAGTAATTCCCATGTGTCCTCAGGAGCGCTTTCCTTCATATAAGAGTTTGTCCAGGCTTGTCCTTTGCTACAAAAAGGATTGGGCCATCTTGCTGCACCTTATTTTCTTTTATTACTTGCTACTCGTTACAAATTACCTTATCACAAAACTATCTGTTACCAATAATTTAGTGTTTGCAGAGAATACCTTGCTGAGAACCGCTTATCATTTCCTTCTGCCCTTCGTTGGGTTCGACACTCTTACTTATCGAAAAGGCTACGATAGATCCCCTACACGTGTGGGTCATCAAGACTCTTTTCTGGCGCCGTTGCCGGGGAGTGAAGTGCCTTTGGTAGGTGGAATTTGGTAAGGACAAATTTATATAGTGTGCTAAAATTTACTGTCAATTGTTACTATGGAAAGCAATCCTTTGAGGGGCTTGTTCGGGGTATCTTCACCCCGGCCGGTAGAACAAATAGTTGCTCCTCAACCTACTGAACCTACTGAAATTTTTTACTTTGAAATTCCTTCGGGTATGAAAGAGAAACTGCTAGCTAATCGTTTTGCAGGAGATGGAACATTACATCCCGACTTACACTTAATCTATGTGGATGAAGTTTGTGGATTATTTAAGCTTGCAGGTATGCCCGATGATGTTATCAAGAAGAAGGTCTTCCCTTTATCTTTGAAGGTAGATGCATTGACATGGTATAGGCTATGTGATGATATGGGATCATGGGACTACAAATGGTTGAAATTGGAATTCCATCAGAAGTTTTATCCTATGCATCTTGTTCATCGTGATCGTAATTATATATATAATTTTTGGCCTCGCAAAGGAGAAAGCATCGCTCAAGCTTGGGGGAGGCTTAGGTCAATGTTATATTTATGCCCCAATCATGAGCTCTCAAGAGAAATGATTATTCATGTCGGATTTCGGGTTCCGGCAGACCCTTGACGTTCGAACACTGGGGTGCGCGCGGAGATTTCGCCTCCTACCTACCTGCACCCCTCCGCCTTGCTAGGATCTAAACTGTCGAAAGAACAACGCAAGAGACACGGGGTTTATACTGGTTCGGGCCACTGTTGTGGTGTAATACCCTACTCCAGTGTGTGGTGTGTGGATTGCCTCTTGGGCTGATGATGATGAACAATACAAGGAAGAACAGCCTCGCGAGGGTCTGTTCTTGGCTGAGGCGATGAACTGCTGGGAGGAGTTCAGTCGCCTTTTCCTCTCTCTCTCTCTCTCTCTCTCTTCTTCCAACCAGCCGTCCAAACTCCCTCAACCCTCAGCTCATCCACCCCCTTGCTATGTGGGTGGCTGGTCCTATTTATAAAGCCCCTGGTCCTCTTCCCAAATATCGAGCGGGAAGGGAGCCAACAATAGCGGGCTAATTTGAAGGGGGACAGCAAGTATCAGCTATCCTGACAAAAGTAGTCTTCGCCTGCGCAAAGCTCTGGTGATGACGCCGTCTTGGGCTCCACGGTGACCTCTGTCTCGTAGTCCTCCTGGTCTTGGTCTCGTTGCACCGAAATGGCAACCTTTGCCTGATGCCTCGGTACTCCGCGGCTGCGCTTGCCCCCTTTGCACCAAAGAGGGAAGGAGGACACTGCGCGGGCTGGCACCCGCCTGGCGCCCTGTGTCGTCATGGCTTGCGTCACGGGCACCTCGTGAGGTACCCCGCCTTGATCTCTCCCCCCTCCTCGTGAGCCAGCCTGATGAGGCCGTGCTTGAGGAAGCTCCGCGTCGTCCGCCCCGCGAGGCTTGGCCCCTCGCGAGGGTCTTGGGTTTGTGTTGGTGAAGATGGGCCGTGCTGGGCCCCCTTTTGAGCCACGCTGCAGGCCGCAGGCAGGCAAGTCTGGGGACCCCCGTTCCCAGAACGCCGACAGTAGCCCCCGGGCCCAAGACGCGCCCGGGCTTGGCTGTGCAGGGAGGCGGAAGGGCAAGAGCGAAGCGCCGCGGGCCCTAACAGCCTGCGGCCTTGGGCACCGCGTGGCGGTCGATCGGACACGGGCGGCACTGTTCCCCCACGCCCTCATCTCGCGCCGTGCTAGGCGGACCCGTAGTCGTACACAGCCGTTCCCCTTTTATCGCCCGAGCGCCCTCTGTCCTTCCTCCGCCCGAACTCCGGTTTCGGTTTTCAACTCAGTCTCGAACCTCCCTCCCCCCCTTCCCATCGCCATGGCTCCGACGAAGAAGGGGAGAGGGAAGAAACCCGTGTCTCCGCCTTGCCCGCCACCGTCGGCGGCCCCCGCCGAGGGCTTGGGCAAGGTCAGCTTGGCTCTGGCCACCATCTTCAATGAATGCGGGAGGACGACGGCCTGGCACGCGTCCCACTTCTCCGTCGACAGGACAGCCACCGAGGTCCCGTATCTTGCCGACGCCCTATGGGCGGGTCTGGTTCCCCCCTTTTCTGATTTCTTCAACGCCGTGCTTTCCCACTATCAGATCCACATGATGCATCTGGGTCCTGAATCCATCACCCTCCTTTTGGTCTTCGCCTTTGTTTGCGAAGCTATGGTGGGCATCCCTCCTTCGGTTGCCTTGCTGCGCCACTTCTTCTCGTTGCATCTTGTCGACCCTACCCAATGTTGGGCTTGCGCGAGCTTCATCGCCGCGCCTGATACTGCGGCCTCTGGGATTGACTTCAAGCTTCCCCTGCCCGCGGTTGGGTTCCGCGAGCGGTGGCTGTATGTGGACGCAGGGGTGCCCAGCCCCCTGCTATCGGAGCCGACCTCGCCTGCTGTCCCCAATTTGGGCTGGGGCCAGGAAACGCTCGAGAGCCCCCGGCTCGTCTTTGTTTGGCGCCGCTTCGTGCTCTTGAGGTCGTTTGGCGTGACAGCGCCCAAGGTGGTGAAGGAGTTCCTGCTATGCCGCGTTGCTCCTCTTCAACGCCACTCTCGCCGGATGTGGGCCTTCTGTGGGCTCGAGGATCGTATGAGGCTCCGGGAAGAGGACCTGGCTCCTGAGGTGCTGAAGGCGGCGCTCTTGACCCTGGCTGGGGACCCCAACCCCGGCAGCGTCCGGCAGGGAGGGGCCCTGCTGTACCTCTGTCAGAGCAGGGTCGACTTTGTGAAGCAGATGCCTATCTTTGATGAGTGGGGACTGCGCCCTGCCGGCCTCCAGGGACCTCGCGAGAATCTAGTGGTGGTGACTGCCCTTCCAATCGGCCAAGGCGACTCCTCTTCAAGTGGCGGAGCAGGGAGGCACGAGGCGCCAGAGGCCGAGGGGGCTCCCGGCATGGTGACAGCGCCGGGCGAGGCTCATGAGGAAGCAGTTATCGGGGCCCGTGCCGCTGAGGCTGAGGGTGACAAACAGGTGCCCTCTGTGCCTGCGACTGGGGCCCCTGAGGCTCCAGCTGCTTCTCTTGGGGAGGCGATTGGCGGCGCGCATCAGGCAGGCGCCCCCGACGCTGATCATCTTGACGCTCCATCTTCGTCGCAGGTCGATCCTTGCGCCCGACTCTTAGGCCGCTTCCGCGTGGACTTTGGGGCCCTCCGGAAGAGAAGGGAGGCCCTGGGCGACGGTTACCCTTGCCGCCTGCTGAAGCGTAGAAAGTACTTCGCCACTGATGAGTAAGCCTTCTCCTTTCCCGGCTCCCGATCCTTCTGTTACTTGTACTGACCCTTGCTCCGCAGGCCCCTTCCAGCCGAGCTCGCGGAGACGGCTGAGGAGCCGTCCCCCTTGGCTTCGCCCCCTCCACCGCCCTCGAGCGCTCCGAGCAGCGGAGCCCTTGTGGTGAGGGCGATCGAAGAGACGAACCATCCCGAGGCGCACCGTGGCCCCACGCACCTCGCGATCCTCCTTCGTGGGCCTTCTCGTGGCATAGTCAGCCTGCCAGGGGCCTCTCGCCTGGTCGTGAACTGCGATTGGCTGAGGTGCTTCCTGCGCTCTTCTCCTGAGGACGGGCTGGCCCCAGGCCGAGCTTCTGACGCGGCGTGCCCGGCCATCGCGAGAGTGCCAGCCCCTAGCCCGGAGGGGGAGTGCTGACTCGCGGCCCCCGGCGCTTGCTTGGGGCAGATGAGGGTGTAGAAGACGTGCTCAAGCGCACTCGGGAGCATCGCGCTCTCCGCCAAGGATTCCTCCGAAGGGCGGCTGACGCGGTGAGCTTGCTTGGCGAGGAGCTTGCTGATGAAGACGCGCGCCTTGAGGCCGAGGGCCTGCGCCTGACTGCAGAGAGGCGCGAACTGGAGGGCGCCATCGCCCTTGCGCGCCGTCAGCGCGATCTTAACGACGTAGAGGCCGAGGCATCGCTGGAGGCCTCTCGGGAGGCCCGATCTCGGGCCGCTGAGGAGGCCCGGGAAGCCGACCGGCGACGAATGGCTGCGGAGGAGCGGGCTCGGGAGCTTCTGGCCTGGTGCCACTCACTGGAGGAGCAGGTGGAGCTGCGCGAGGCAGCCCTCGCGTCGATGAAGGTGGCCTCTGGCGACTCGGCAGAGCTCCAGAAGCGTGAGGAGGCGCTGACACTGGAAGCCGCCGAACATACCCACGAGTACGAGCGTCTGGAGACGAGGGAGCGCTTGGTGACGCAGGAGGAGGATGATGTTGCTGCACAGGAAGCCCGCGTCCTGGAGGAGGTCGGACATCGAGTGGCGATGGCACGTTTGAACCTCGAGCACGAGTTCGAAGAGAAGCTGGGGTTGATCCGGGCCGAAGCTGAAGGCAGGACTACCACCTTGAGGGCCAAGTTGGAGGAGGCGGCGCGGTGGGCCGATGCTTCCCGGGCCTCCCTTGAGGTGGCGCGAGGTGAGTTAACCACCTCCCAGGCTGAGGTGCTCCTTCTTCGCCAGCGGGTGGAGGATGCTGAGGCCGTCGCGCGTCAGAATGCGGACGAGATACGTCAGCGGCGGATCTTGGAGCATGAGCACGGCCCCATGCTCTCCACTCTCCGGGAGAGAGCCAACGCGGCCTTGGGCAACATCTGCGAGGAGGCCGTCGGCGAGCCGCACGCAGTCAATTATGCGGGCAATCTCCAGTTCTTCACTGATGTGGTGACGCAGCTGGAGGCGCAGTCGACCAGGGCTGATAGGTTGGTGGAGAGGAGCCGCGCCCTGCTCAGGCGCGCCTTTTCCCGCGTCTTCAGTCACCTCCGGAACATGGATCCCCACTTTGATTTTGACGCCGCCATCGCCCCAGTCCCCCAGGCCGTCCGAGGCAAGCTGGCGCACTGGATGGAAGACAATGTGGATGCTCTTATCAGGGCCTTCGCCTCGGACAACGATGACGTGATCGTGGCGGCCGACGACGGCGGCATGATGGGCGGCTCTGACGTCGCTGGTGGCAATGCGGACAGCGATGGCGAGTTCAGCGACGCCAGCAACGGCCCCGGTGGTGCTCCTGAGGACGCATTGGGGGATTCATCCGGCTGATTGTGCATCATTCCTGCTTCCTTACCCTGCATGAATAGAACTCAGGTTGTGGCCTGATAGCTGTGAGAGCATTTTGGAGGGGGAGCCCCTCATGTAAAACTTGTGTTTATTGTATCTGTAGGAGCTACATTGCCCATGCGCCTGCGCCAAGTGGTTGGCTTAAGTGACGCGCTGGTCGGCTAATTTACCTTTGTCCCGTGCTGGCCCTGAGGCGGCCCGTAGGAGGCTGTGGTGCCTTGAGTGTTTCCTGATTGAATTCGTTGGATCTGCAGTAAAATGCCCTCTCGAGAGGACGCGGCGGCGGCAGTCTGGGCTGCGCGCAAGCTAGGCCTGACCCGGCTCGCGAGGGGCTCACGAGGGGAGGCAGCTGAGGCGAAGTGGTAACTGAAACGCGAGAAATTGCTCGAATGAGACTAAGCACCCCTTCCCCGAACACACGCAAATCTCAAATTCGAATCCAACTTGAATCTAGCGGGGGAAAGCGGCAACCAAAGGGAAGAGCAACGAAAGCAAACAAAAAGCCGCGTCCGGCACCTAGTCTAGTCTTGGACGTCTTCTCACCAGCGCGGAGCTAAGTGCTGCCACTGGGCGTGGGAGGGAGCCCCAGGGCCTAAGGCCGGCACCCCTGAGACTCCAGGGCGTGTACAACCCCACTCATTATTACGTGAGAGTGTCACGGGGCGGCGAGCTTCACAAGCACTGGGCCTTCTTCACAGGTACCGGCCTTGCTTCATATCGCCAGATGAGGGCCCCGCCTTGCGCCACACTCTAGTGCCATCAACGACGACCGGAAAACAGGACGCCGCCGATGGGGTAGAGCGGTCGCCAGCCGTTCCCCCGACGACCACGGGTCCTCCGCCGGGGGCAGGCCCTGGGGCACCTCCCCAGCGGAGGGCCTACCTCCTGAGAACGCCTTCCTCCGAACGCCGCGGTGGTGATGTCGGGTCCCTGCCCCTCTCCTGCAGCCCCCTGCGCCATCCTCTCGAGGGGTAGGAGACTGTAGGAGCGGGGTAGCGGCTCGCTGTGGTGACCTGCACCTCCTGCGATCCATGGTTAGCGTATGCCTGCTGAAGGATTAGCGGTACCCGATATTCGTTGCCTCCAGCGTGCCCGATGGGACCGTCCCGGGGCTCCTGGAGGGGCTCAGCTTCTGGTGCCTCGTCCCCCCAGCTTGAGCTGAGGAGCGAGCCTTGTTCGCCCTCGTGCGGGTGTCCTTGGTCCATCATGAGGGGCACGTACTCCTCCGGCGTCGTCATCCCGAAGGCCACGCCGTAGTGCTCTGCGTGCCACGCGGTCCTGCCTGGGGCGCCTACCGTGGGGTGGCAGCGCGGCTGTCCACTGGGGCCGCGGGTCACGTCGAGTCCCTCTTCTTCGCGAACCGGGAGCGGGGGCAACGCCGCCGCCGGTCCGGTGCTGACAGCCTCGCTGGTGTTGGTGTAGCCTTGGAGCCCGCGGGCGCGCGCGGAGTCCCCGCGCGGGCTGCCCTGGGCTTGAAATGGGAGCTGGGTGCAGAAGGGGTGAGCCCCCGAGGCGGCGAAGCCAAGGAGCACTGCCACCCGCTCCAGCAGCACGTCGCGGCCGCCCTCCAGCAGTCTGCACTGCAGCAGCTCCCGGGCCACCGTGTGTGCGGCCCTCGAGTTCGCCTGCTCCTGGCGGGTGTACGGTGCCGTGGTCACGGCGTGATTGGAGGCCCTTGCTGCCGACCGCGCCTGCCGCGATGTGGGAGCCGTCGAAGCCTGTCCGCGTCGCCCGTGGATCGCAAGCTGCCTCGGGCACGGGGTCGCCCGAGGCTAGCGGCTCTGTGCGGGCGAGCCACGCCTCCCACGGATCTGGGTTGCCCGCCGGGTCGCCGGACATGGTGATGACGACGCGACGGGGCACGAAGCGGTAGAAAGTGGATTCCGGCGCACCCCTACCTGGCGCGCCAAATGTCGGATTTCGGGTTCCGGTAGACCCTTGAGGTTTGAACACTGGGGTGCGCGCGGAGATTTCGCCTCCTACCTACCTGCACCCCTCCGCCTTGCTAGGATCTAAACTGTCGAAAGAACAATGCAAGAGACACGGGGTTTATAATAGTTCGGGCCACCGTTGTGGTGTAATACCCTACTCCAGTGTGTGGTGTGTGGATTGCCTCTTGGGCTGATGATGATGAACAATACAAGGAAGAACAACCTCGCGAGGGTCTGTTCTTGGCTGAGGCGATGAACTGCTGGGAGGAGTTCAGTCGCCTTTTCCTCTCTCTCTCTGCTTCCAACCAGTCGTCCGAACTCCCTCAACCCTCAGCTCATCCACCCCCTTGCTATGTGGGTGGCTGGTCCTATTTATAGAGGCCCTGGTCCTCTTCCCAAATATCGAGCGGGAAGGGAGCCAACAATGGCGGGCTAATTTGAAGGGGGACAACAAGTATCAGTTATCCTGACAAAAGTAGTCTTCGCCTGCGCAAAGCTCTGGTGATGACGCCGTCTTGGGCTCCATGGCGACCTCCGTCTCGTAGTCCTCCTGGTCTTGGTCTCGTTGCACCGAAATGGCAACCTTTGCCTGATGCCTCGGTACTCCGCGGCTGCGCTTGCCCCCTTTGCACCAAAGAGGGAAGGAGGACGCTGCGCGGGCTGGCACCCGCCTGGCGCCCTGAGTCGTCATGGCTTGCGTCACGGGCACCTCGTGAGGTACCCCGCCTTGATCTCTCCCACCCCCTTGTGAGCCAGCCTGATGAGGCCGTGCCTGAGGAAGCTCCGCGTCGTCCGCCCCGCGAGGCTTGGCCCCTCGCGAGGGTCTTGGGTTTGTGTTGGTGAAGATGGGCCATGCTGGGCCCCCTTTTGAGCCACGCCGCAGGCGCAGGCAGGCAAGTCTGGGGACCCCCGTTCCCAGAATGCCGATAATTCAAAACTCTCATGCTCGGCTTTCTGACAACAATCGCTCCATGCTCGATACTTCTTGTACCGGTTCCTTTATGATAAAGACTATTGAATTCAAATGAAATTTATTGGAGAGAATTAAACGCAACTCTGAAGATTGGGATCTCGACGAAGGTAAGGAGTCAGGTATAACACCTAAGTTTGATTGTGTTAAATCTTTTATGGATACCGATGTTTTCCGTAAATTTAGCACTAAATATGGACTTGACTCTGAGATAGTAGCTTCTTTCTGTGAATCCTTTGCTACTCATGTTGATCTCCCTAAGGAGAAGTGGTTTAAATATCATCCTCCCATAGAAGTAAAAGTAGTTGAACCTATTAAAGTTGAAGAAAAGACTATCACTTATAATGATCCTATTGTTCCTACTGCTTATGTTGAGAAACCGCCTTTCCCTATTAGAATAAAGGATCATGATAAAGCTTCAACTATGGTTTGTAAAAGTAATATTAGAACTTATGCACCCCTGAGCAAGTTAAAGTTGAACCTAATATTGCTATTGTTAAAGATCTCTTGGCTGATAATATTGATGGGCATGTTATTTACTTTTGTGATGAGACTGCTAGAATTGCTAAACCTGGTGCTAGAGATAAACATAGACCTGTGGTAGGCATGCATGTTATTTCTGTTAAAATAGGAGATCATTGTTATCATGGCTTGTGTGATATGGGTGCTAGTGCTAGTGCAATACCTATTTCCTTATACAAAGAAATTATGCATGATATTGCACCAGCTGAGATAGAAGATATCGATATTACCACTAAGCTTGCTAAAAGAGATACTATTTAACCAATTGGGATTGTTAGAGATGTTGAAGTCTTGTGTGGGAAGGTTAAATATCCTGCTGATTTTCTTGTTCTTGGTTCCCCACAAGATAGCTTTTGTCCCATTATATTTGGTAGACCCTTCTTGAATACTTTTAATGCTAAGATAGATTGCAAGAAGGATGTTGTTACTATTGGTTTGGATGATATGTCTCATGAGTTTAATTTTTCTAAATTTCGTAGACAACCCCATGATGAAGAATTGCCTAGTAAAGATGAAATTATTAGTCTTGCTTCTATTGTTGCGCCCCCTAATGATCCTTAGAACAATATTTGCTAGATCATGAGAATGATATGTTTATGAATGAAAGAAGGGAAATAGATGAAGTATTCTTTAAACAAGGACCCATTCTGAAACACAATTTGCCTGTTGAAATCCTAGGGGATCCTCCTCCACCCAAGGGTGATCCCGTGTTTGAGCTTAAACCATTACCTGATACTCTTAAATATGCTTATCTTGATGAAAAGAAGATATATCCTGTTATTATTAGTGCTAACCTTTCAGAGCATGAGGAAGAAGAATTATTGAAAACTCTAAAGAAGCACCGTGCTGCTATTGGATATACTCTTGATGATCTTAAGGGCATTAGTCCCACTCTATGTCAACACAAAATAAACTTAGAGAAAGACGCCAAACCAGTTATTGATCACCAACGACGGCTGAATCCTAAGATGAAAGAAGTGGTAAGAAAAGAAATACTGAAGCTCCTTGAGGCAGGTATAATTTATCACGTTGCTGATAGTCAGTGGGTAAGTCCTGTCCATTGTGTCCCTAAGAAGGGAGGTATCACTATCGTTCCTAATGATAAAGATGAATTGATTCCACAAAGAATTATTACAGGTTATAGGACGGTAATTGATTTCCGCAAATTAAATAAGGCTACTAAAAAAGATCATTACCCCTTACCTTTTATTGATCAAATGCTAGAAAGATTATCCAAACATACACATTTTTGCTTTCTAGATGGTTACTCTGGTTTCTCTCAAATACCTGTGTCAGCTGATGATCAAGCAAAGACCACATTCACTTGCCCCTTTGGTACATTTGCTTATGGACGTATGCCTTTTGGTTTATGTAATGCACCTGCTACCTTTCAAAGATGCATGATGGCTATATTTTCTGACTTTTATGGAAAGATATGTGAGGTTTTCATGGACGATTTCTCCGCTTATGGATCCTCTTTTGATGATTGCTTGAGCAACCTTGATCGAGTTTTGCAGAGATGTGAAGAAACTAATCTTGTTCTGAATTGGGAGAAATGCCACTTTATGGTTAATGAAGGTATTGTCTTGGGGCATAAAATTTCTGAAAGAGGCATTGAAGTTGATAAAGCTAAAGTTGATGCTATTGAAAAGATGCCATGTCCCAAGGACATTAAAGGTATAAGAAGCTTCCTTGGTGTCGCCGGTTTTTATAGCAGGTTCATTAAGGACTTCTCAAAAATTTCTCGACCTCTGACTAATATATTACAAAAAGATATTTCTTTTGTCTTTGATGATGATTGCGTAGAAGCATTTGAAATACTTAAGAAAGCATTGATTTCTGCACCTATTGTTCAGCCACCTGATTGGAATTTACCCTTTGAAATTATGTGTGATGCTAGTGATTATGCTGTAGGGGCTGTTCTAGGGCAAAGAGTTGATAAGAAATTAAATGTTATTCAATATGCTAGTAAAACTCTAGACAATGCCCAGAGAAATTATGTGATACGTCCATTTTGCATCATGCTTTTATATCAATATTTATTGCATTATGGACTGTTATTTCACTTTATGTCACAATACTTATGGCTATTCTCTCTTATTTTACAAGGTTTACTTAAGGAGGGAGAATGCTGGCAGCTGGAATTCTCGGCTGGAAAAGGAGCAAATATTAGAGACCTATTCTGCGCAACTCCAAAAGTCCTGAAACTCCACGGAACATCTTAAAATAAATAAAGAAAAATCCTTGCCAAAGATGAAGGCCAGGGGGCCCACACCCTGCTCACGAGGGTGGGGGGCGCCCCCCCCTAGGGCGCGCCCCCTACCTCATGGGCCCCCTGGTGGCTCTCCGACATCCATCTTCTCCTATATGAAGTCTTTCGATGAGAAAAAAATAAGAAGAAACTTTTCGGGACGAGACTCCGCCGCCACGAGGCGGAACCTTGGCGGAACCAATCTAGAGCTCCGGTAGAGCTGTTCTGCCGAGGATACTTCCCTCCAGGAGGGGGAAATCATCACCATCGTCATCATCAATGCTCCTCTCATCGGGAGAGGGCAATCTCCATCAACATCTTCACCAGCACCATCTCATCTCCAAACCCTAGTTCATCTCTTGTATCCAATTCTTGTCTCAAAGTCTGGGATTGGTGCTAGTAGGTTGCTAGTAGTGTTGATTACTCCTTGTAGTCGATGCTAGTTGGTTTATTTGGTGGAAGATCATATGTTCAGATCCTATATGCATATTATTACCCCTCTGATTATGAACATGAATATGCTTTGTGAGTAATTACGTTTGTTCCTGAGGACAAGGGAGAAGTCTTGCTATTAGTAGTCATGTGAATTTGGTATTCGTTTGATATTTTGATAAAATGTATGTTGTCTAGCCTCTAGTGGTGTTATGTGAACGTCGACTACATAACACTTCACCATTATTTGGGCCTAGAGGGAGGCATTGGGAAGTAATAAGTAGATGATGGGTTTTAGAGTGACAGAAGCTTAAACCCTAGTTTATGCGTTGCTTCGTAAGGGGCTAATTTGGATACACATGTTTCATGCTATGGTTAGGTTTACCTTAATACTTTTGTTGTAGTTGCGGATGCTTGCAATAGAGGTTAATCATAAGTTTGATGCTTGTTAAAGTAAGAACAGCACCCAAGCACCGGTCCACCCACATATCAAATTATCAAAGTATCGAACGCGAATCATATGAACATGATGAAAACTAGCTTGACGATATTCCCATGTGTCCTCAGGAGCGCTTTTCCTATTATAAGAGTTTGTTCCGGCTTGTCCTTTGCTACAAAAGGATTGGGCCACCTTGCTGCACTTTATTTAATTTTGTTACTTGTTGCTCGTTACAATTTATCTTATCACAAAACTATCTGTCACCACTTATTTCAGTACTTGCAGAGAATACCTTGCTGAAAACCACTTATCATTTCCTTCTGCTCCTTGTTGGGTTCGACACTCTTACTTATCGAAAGGACTACGATATATCCCCTATACTTGTTGGTCATCAAGCTCTTTTCTGGCACCGTTGCCGGGGAGCGTAGCGCCTTTGGTAAGGAAAAATTTATATAGTGTGCTGAAATTTACTGTCACTTGTTACTATGGAAAGTAATTCTCTGAGGGGCTTGTTCGGGGTATCTTCACCCCGTCCAGTAGAGCAAAGAGTTGCTCCTCAACCTACTGAACGTATTGAAAATGAAACTCCTTTTGAATTTCCTTCGGGTATGATGGAAAAACTGCTAGCTAACCCTTTTACAGGAGATGGAACAAAGCATCCTGATGAGCACTTAATATATGTGGATGAAGTTTGTGGACTATTTAAGCTTGCAGGTATACCCGATGATGTTGCTAAGAAGAAGGTCTTCCCTTTATATTTGAAGGGAGACGCATTGATATGGTATAGGCTATGTGATGATATGAGATCATGGGACTATAAAAGATTGAAGTTGGAATTTCATCAAAAGTATTACCCTATGCATCTTGTTCATCGTGATCGCAATTATATATATAATTTCTGGCCTCGCGAAGGAGAAAGCATCGCTCAAGCTTGGGGGAGGCTTAAATCAATGTTATATTCATGCCCCAATCATAAGCTCTCAAGAGAAATGATCATTCAAAATTTTTATGCTCGGCTTTCTAAAAACAATCGCACCATGCTCGATACTTCTTGTGCTGGCTCTTTTATGATGAAGACTATTGAATTCAGATGGAATTTATTGGATAGAATTAAACGCAACTCTGAAGATTGGGACCTCGACGAAGGTAAGGAGTCAGGTATGACACCTAAGTTTGATTGTGTTAAATCTTTTATGGACACCGATAGTTTCCGTAAGTTTAGCACTAAATATGGACTTGACTCTGAGATAGTAGCTTCTTTCTGTGAATCGTTTGCTACTTATGTTGATCTCCCTAAGGAGAAGTGGTTTAAATATCATCCTCCCATAGAAGTAAAAGTAGTTGCACCTATTAAAGTTGAAGAAAAGACTGTCACTTATAATGATCCTATTGTTCCTTCTTCTTATATTGAGAAACCACCTTTCCATGTTAGAATAAAGGATCATGCTAAAGCTTCAACTGTTGTTCGTAAAAGCAATATTAGAACTTATACACCTCCTGAGCAAGTTAAAGTAGAACCTAATATTGCTATTGTTAAAGATCTCTTGTCTGATAATATTGATGGGCATGTTATTCAGTTCGAAGGTGAAACTGCTAGAATTGCTAAACCTTGTGATAAAGATAAACATAGACCTGTGGTAGGCGTGCCTGTTAGTTCTGTTAAAATAGGAGATCATTGTTATCATGGCTTATGTGATATGGGTGCTAGTGCTAGTGTAATACCTATTGACTTATACGAAGAAATTAAGAATTAAATTGCACCTGCTGAGTTAGAAGGTATTGATGTCACAATTAAACTTGCCAATAGAGATACTATTTCACCAATTGGAATTGTTAGAGATGTTGAAGTCTTGTGTGGGAAAACTAAATATCCTGCTGATTTTCTTGTTCTTGGTTCCCCACAAGATAGCTTTTGTCCCATTATATTTGGTAGACCCTTCTTAAATACTGTCAATGCTACCATAGATTGCACAAAGAATGTTGTTACTATTGGCTTGGATGATATGGTTCATGAGTTTAATTTCTCTAAATTTAGTAAACAATATCGTGAGGAAGAATTACCTAGTAAGGATGAAATTATTGGTCTTGCTTCTATTGCTATACCTCCTAGTGATCCTTTAGAACATTATCTGCTAGACCATGAAAATGATATGTTCATGAATGAAAGAAGGGAAATAGATGAAGTATTCTTTAAACAGGAACCTATTCTGCAACACAATTTGCCTATTGAAATTTTTAGGGGATCCACCTCCACCCAAGGGTGATCCTGTGTTTGAGCTTAAACCTTTGCCTGATAATCTTAAATATGCTTATCTTGATGAAAAGAAGATATATCCTGTTATTATTAGTGCTAACCTTTCAGAGCATGAAGAAGAAAGATTATTGAAAACTCTGAAGAAGCACCGTGCTGCTATTGGATATACTCTTGATGATCTTAAGGGCATTAGCCCCACTCTATGTCAACATAAAATAAATTTGGAAGCAGATGCCAAACCCGTGATCCTCAACGACGCCTGAATCCTAAAATGAAAGAAGTGGTAAGAAAAGAAATACTAAAGCTTCTGGAGGCAGGTATAATCTATCCCGTTGCTGATAGTGAGTGGGTAAGTCCTGTCCATTGTGTCCATAAGAAGGGAGGTATTACTGTTGTTCCTAATGATAAAGATGAATTGATTCCACAAAGAATTATCACAGGTTATAGGATGGTAATTGATTTCCACAAATTAAATAAAGCTACTAAGAAAGATCATTACCCCTTACCTTTTATTGATCAAATGCTAGAAAGATTATGCAAACATACACACTATTGCTTTCTAGATGGTTATTCTGGTTTCTCTCAAATACCTGTGTCGGCTAGAGATCAATCAAAGACTACTTTTACATGCCCTTTTGGTACTTTTGCCTATAGACGTATGCCTTTTGGTTTATGTAATGTACCTGCTACCTTTCAAAGATGCATGATGGCTATATTCTCTGGCTTTTGTGAAAAGATTTGTGAGGTTTTCATGGACGACTTTTCCGTCTATGGTTCCTCTTTTGATGATTGCTTGAGTAATCTTGATCGAGTTTTGCAGAGATGTGAAAAAACTAATCTTGTCTTGAATTGGGAAAAGTGCCACTTTATGGTTAATGAAGGTATTGTCTTTTGGCACAAAGTTTTTGAAAGAGGTATTGAAGTTGATAAAGCCAAGGTTGATGCTATTGAAAAGATGCCATGTCCCAAGGACATCAAAGGTATAAGAAGTTTCCTTGGTCACGCTGGATTTTATAGGAGGTTCATTAAGGACTTCTAAAAAGTTTCCCGGCCTCTGACTAATTTATTGCAAAAAGATATACCATTTGTCTTTGATGATGATTGTGTAGAAGCATTTGAAGTACTTAAGAAAGCATTAGTCTCTGCACCTGTTGTTCAGCCACCTGATTGGAATTTACCCTTTGAAATTATGTGTGATGCTAGTGATTATGCTGTAGGTGATGTTCTAGGGCAAAGAGTTGATAAGAAATTAAATGTTATTCATTATGCTAGTAAGACTCTAGACAATGCTCAAAGAAATTATGCTACTACTGAAAAAGAGCTTTTAGCAGTTGTATTTGCTTGTGATAAGTTCATACCTTATATTGTTGATTCTAAAGTAACTGTTCAAACTGATCATGCTGCTATTAAATACCGTATGAAAAAGAAAGATGCTAAACCTAGACTTATTAGATGGGTTCTCTTGCTACAAGAATTTGATTTGCATATTGTTGATAGAAAGGGAGCTGAGAACCTCGTTGCAGACAACTTGTCTAGGTTAGAAAATATTCTTGATGACCCACTACCTATTAATGATAGCTTTCCTGATGAACAATTAAATGTTATAAGTACCTCTCGTAATACTCCATGGTATGCTAATTATGCTAATTATATTGTTGCTAAGTTTATACCACCTAGCTTCACATACCAGCAAAAGAAAAGGTTTTTCTATGATTTGAGACATTACTTTTGGGATGACCCACATCTTTATAAAGAAGGAGTAGATGGTGTTATTAGACATTGTGTATCTGAGCATGAATATGAACAAATCCTATGCAAGTGTCATTCTGAGGCTTATGGAGGACACCGCGCTGGAGATTGAACTGCACATAAGGTATTGCAATCTGGTTTTTATTGGCCTACTCTCTTCAAGGATGCCCGTAAGTTTGTCTTGTCTTGTGATGAATGTCAAAGAATTGGTAATATTAGTAGACGTCAAGAAATGCCTATGAATTATTCACTTGTTATTGAACCGTTTGATGTTTGGGGCTTTGATTATATGGGACCTTTTCCTGCCTCTGATGGATACACACATATTCTAGTTGTTGTTGATTACGTTACTAAGTGGGTAGAAGCTATTCCAACTAGTAGTGCTGATCATAACACTTCTATTAAAATGCTTAAGGAAGTTATTTTTCCGAGGTTTGGAGTCCCTAGATATTTAATGACTGATGGTGGTTCACACTTTATTCATGGTGCTTTCCGTAAAATGCTTGCCAAATATGATGTTAATCATAGAATTGCATCTCCTTATCACCCTCAGTCTAGTGGTCAAGTAGAGTTGAGCAATAGAGAGCTCAAATTAATTTTGCAAAAGATTGTTAATAGGTCTAGAAAGAATTGGTCCAAAAAACTTGATGATGCATTGTGGGCTTATAGAACTGCATACAAAAATCCTATGGGTATGTCTCCGTATAAAATGGTTTATGGAAAAGCATGCCACTTACCTCTCGAACTAGAACATAAGGCGTATTGGGCTATTAAAGAGCTCAACTATGATTTTAAACTTGCCGGTGAGAAGAGGTTATTTGATATTAGCTCTCTTGATGAATGGAGAACCCAAGCTTATGAAAATGCCAAGTTGTTTAAAGAAAAGTTAAAAGATGGCATGACAAAAGGATACAAAAGCGTGAGTTTAATGTAGGTGATTATGTATTGCTATACAAGTCTCATTTAAGATTTTTTGCAGGAAAACTTCTCTCTAAATGGGAAGGCCCCTATTTTATCGAAGAGGTCTATCGTTCTGGCGCCATAAAGATCAACAACTTTGAATGCACAAATCCGAAGGTGGTAAACGGTCAAAGAATTAAACATTATATCTCAGGTAATCCCATAAATGTTGAAACCAATATTATTGAAACCGTAACCCCGGAGGAATACATAAGGGACACTTTCCGGAGCGTTTCAGACTCCGAAAAGGAATAGGTATGTGGTACGGTAAGTAAACCGACTCCAAAACATTTTTAAGGCAATATTTCTCCGTTTTGGAATATCTAGAAAAATAGAAAAATAAGTAGCAGTCCGGGGAGGACACGAGGGCCCCACGAGGGTGGTGGGCGCGCCCTACCCCCTGGGCGCGCCCCCCTACCTCGTGAGCACCTCGTGTGCCTTCCGGACTCCGTTTTCTTGCATGTTACGTATTTTGGTCGGTAAAAATTCATTATATATTCTCCCGAAGGTTTTGACTCCCGTATCACGCAATTATTGTCTGTTCTTGTTTCGAGCTGTTTTTCTGACAGATCTAGATTATCATGACGTCCCCAAGTGCTTCCAAGGACAAGTTCTTCGAGAAGGTCATCAACCCTTACCTCGCGGAGGTGCTGCTACACCCTCAAACCATTGAGATGCATGATGGGTTGTTGCACATCCGCGATGTTGAGGGACCAAAGGGAACCGGAAGCGTGGAGACGAGGCTCGAAGCAATGGAGCAACAAGTTTTCAAGTGCCAGGGGATGGTGGAGCGTGGAATCAACGCTAGCCACACGATGCTCATGGAGTTCACTAACAACTACAAGCCGGATGCCAAGAACACCGAGGAGGCCATCTTGAAGCTATATGAGAAGATCGAGCACCTCCAAGCCCAAATCTATGACCAGTAAAACCAAAACTGTGAGTATGAATATAGATTCAAAAGAATGAGTTTGGCTGCAGATTCGAGGATTCCGGAGACTCGATCATCCTTCTACGATGGTGAACCTATGCCTTGGAAGATGGATGACAAGCTTGCATCATCAACAACACCTCCCCCTTCTTCACCAACCAAGGAGATATAATCACATGGGTATGGGCACTCCCCTTGGCAACTGTCAAGCTTGGGGGAGGTGCCCCGGTATCGTATCACAATCACAACTCCTATCTTTACCGTTTTTCTTAGTTCGATCCTATTAGTAGTATCTTGATCTGGTAGAACAAAGTTTATGGCATGATCTAGTTTTGAGTTTTGCTTTATGATCTCTCTTTGTAATCGAGTCCGTGACCTATATATAATAAAGATTAGTGTTGAGTCAAGGGCTTGATTATTTTGCCATGATCTTGGGTGAATAAAAGAAAAGAGAAAAAGAATAAAAAGAAACAAAGACTTCATATTGATCTTATTGAGAGTAATGACTTCACATAGAAAGAGTATGATGATTAAAAGTTGTTGGGAGTTGGCAGACATAGCTTTGGTCATTGTTGCAATTAATATGAAGTAATAAGGAAAGAGAGGTTTTCACATATAGATATATTATCATTGACATCTTTTATGATTGGGAGCACTCATTAAAATATGACATGCTAAAGAGTTGATGTTGGACAAGGAAGACAACGTAATGAGTTATGCCTTTCTTATATCTGAGAAAAAGTATGTTGTCATGGATCCTCTAACTTGTTGAGCTTGCCTTTCCCCGTCATGCTAGCCAAATTCTTAGCACCAAGTAGAAATACTACTTGTGCTTCCAAAATCCCTAAACCAGTTTTGCCATGAGAGTCCACCATATCTACCTATGGATTGAGTAAGATCCTTCAAGTAAGTTGTCATTGGTGCAAAGCAATAAAAATTGCTCTAAACGTGTATGATTGATTGGTGTGGGAGAAACAAGCTTTATACGATCTTGTGATGTGGAAGTAATAAAAGCGACGGACTGCATAATAAAGGTTCATATCACAAGGGGCAATATAAAGTGACGTTCTTTCGCATTGAGATTTTATGCATCCAACCATAAAAGTGCATGGCAACCTCTGCTTCCCTCTGCGAAGGGCCTATCCTTTATTATTATCTTCTACCTTATACAAGAGTCACGGTGATCTTCACCTTTTCTTTTTCATTTTATCCTTTGGCAAACTCAGCATGTTGGAAAGAACATGATATATATATATATATATATATATATATATCTAATTGGATGTAGGGGAGCATGAACCATTATTGTTGACATTACCCTTGAGGTAAAAGGTTGTGGGGCAAAACTATAAGCCCCTATCTTTCTCTGTGTCCGATTAAAACTCTGTAACCACAAGTATTGCGTGAGTGTTAGCAATTATGGAGGACTAAATGATAGTTGAGTATGTGGACTTGCTTTTTAGCTCTGACATAGACTCTTTCCGATGTTATGATAAATTGCAATTGCTTCAATGACTGAGATTATAGTTTGTCGGAGCCCAATAAGGTTTATGATTTATACTTTTGCATTGTGAATAGATCATCACTTGAACATAAGTAATCATATGACAAAATCTATATATGTTGCTGTTATGAGAATAATCATGATGCCTTCATGTCCGTATTTTATTTTTATCGACGCCTCTACCTCTAAACATGAGGACATATTTATTGTTATCGGCTTTTCGCTTGAGGACAAGCGAGGTCTAAGCTTGGGGGAGTTGATACGTCCATTTTGCATCATGCTTTTATATCAATATTTATTACATTATGGACTGTTATTTCACTTTATGTCACAATACTTATGGCTATTCTCTCTTATTTTACAAGGTTTACATAAGGAGGGAGAATGCCGGCAGCTGGAATTCTCGGCTGGAAAAGGAGCAAATATTAGAGACCTATTCTGCGCAACTCCAAAAGTCCTGAGACTCCACGGAACATCTTAAAATAAATAAAGAAAAATCCTCGCCAAAGATGAAGGCCAGGCGCCCCCCCCCCAGGGCGCGCCCCCTACCTCGTGGGCCCCCTGGTGGCTCTCTGACGTCCATCTTCTCCTATAAGGAGTCTTTCGATGAGAAAAAAATAAGAAGAAACTTTTCGGGACGAGACTCCGCTGCCACGAGGCGGAACCTTGGCGGAACCAATCTAGAGCTCCGCAGAGCTGTTCTGCCGGGGGTACTTCCCTCCGGGAGGGGGAAATCATCACCATCGTCATCACCAACGCTCCTCTCATCGGGAGAGGGCAATCTCCATCAACATCTTCACCAGCACCATCTCATCTCCAAACCCTAGTTCATCTCTTGTATCCAATTCTTGTCTCAAAGTCCGGGATTGGTGCTAGTAGGTTGCTAGTAGTGTTGATTACTCCTTGTAGTCGATGCTAGTTGGTTTATTTGGTGGAAGATCATATATTCAGATCCTATGTGCATATTATTACCCCTCTGATTATGAACATGAATATGCTTTGTGAGTAATTACGTTTGTTCCTGAGGACAAGGGAGAAGTCTTGCTATTAGTAGTCATGTGAATTTGGTATTCGTTTGATATTTTGATAAGATTTATGTTGTCTAGCCTCTAGTGGTGTTATGTGAACGTCGACTACATAACACTTCACCATTATTTGGGCCTAGAGGAAGGCATTGGGAAGTAATAAGTAGATGATGGGTTGCTAGAGTGACAGAAGCTTAAACCCTAGTTTATGCGTTGCTTCGCAAGGGGCTGATTTGGATCCACATGTTTCATGCTATGGTTAGGTTTACCTTAATACTTTTGTTGTAGTTGCAGATGCTTGCAATAGAGGTTAATCATAAGTGGGATGCTTGTTCAAGTAAGAACAGCACCCAAGCACCGGTCCACCCACATATCAAATTATCAAAGTATCGAACGCGAATCATATGAACGTGATGAAAACTAGCTTGACAGTAATTCCCATGTGTCCTCAGGAGCGCTTTCCTTCATATAAGAGTTTGTCCAGGCTTGTCCTTTGCTACAAAAAGGATTGGGCCATCTTGCTGCACCTTATTTTCTTTTATTACTTGCTACTCGTTACAAATTACCTTATCACAAAACTATCTGTTACCACTTATTTCAGTACTTGTAGAGAATACCTTGCTGAAAACCGCTTATCATTTCCTTCTGCTCCTCGTTGGGTTCGACACTCTTACTTATCGAAAGGACTACGATAGATCCCCTATACTTGTGGGTCATCATTATGCTACCACTGAAAAAGAATTTTTAGCAGTTGCTTTTGCTTATGATAAGTTCAGAACTTATATTGTTGATTCTAAAGTAACTATTCACACTGATCATGCTGCTATTAAATACCAATGGGAAAGAAAGATGCTAAACCAAGACTTATTAGATGGGTTCTCCTGCTACAAGAATTTGATTTGCATATTATTGATAGAAAGGGAGCTGAGAACCCCGTTGCAAACAACTTGTCTAGGTTAGAAAATGTTCTTGATGACCCACTACCTATTGATGATAGCTTTCCTGATGAACAATTAAATGTCATAAATGCTTCTCGAACTGCTCCATGGTATGCTGATTATGCTAATTATATTGTTGCTAAATTTATACCACCTAGCTTCACATACCAGCAAAAGAAAAAGTTCTTCTATGATTTGAGACATTACTTTTGGGATGACCCACATCTTTATAAAGAAGGAGTAGATGGTATTATTAGACGTTGTGTACCTGAGCATGAACAGGAACAGATCCTACGCAAGTGTCACTCTGAGGCTTATGGAGGACACCATGCTGGAGATAGAACTGCATACAAGGTATTGCAATCCGGTTTTTATTGGCCTACTCTCTTCAAGGATACCCATAAGTTTGTCTTGTCTTGTGATTAATGTCAAAGAATTGGTAATATTAGTAGACGTCAAGAAATGCCTATGAATTATTCACTTGTTATTGAACCATTTGACGTTTGGGGATTTGATTATATGGGACCTTTTCCTTCCTCTAATGGTTATACACATATTTTAGTCGATGTTGATTACATTGCTAAGTGGGTAGAAGCTATTCCAACTAGTAGTGCTGATCATAACACCTCTATTAAGATGCTTAAAGAAGTTATTTTCCCGAGGTTTGGAGTCCCTAGATATTTATTGACTGATGGTTGATACGTCTCCAACATATCTATAATTTTTTATAGCTCCATGCTATTATATTATCTATTTTGGATGTTAATGGGCTTTATTTTACACTTTTATATCATTTTTTGGACTAACCTACTAACCAGAGGCCCAGCCCAAATTGCTGTTTTTTGCCTATTTTAGGGTTTCGAAGAAAAGGAATATCAAACAGAGTCCAAACGGAATGAAACCTTCGGGAACGTGATTTTCTCAACAAACGTGATCCAGGAGACTTGGAGTGGGTGTCAAGAAACAAGGGAGGAAGGCACGAGGCAGGGGGCGCGCCCTCCACCCTCATGAGCCCTCCGTTGCTCCACAAACATACTTCTTCCTCCTATATATATCCACGTACCCCCCAAACATCCAGGAGCACCACGAAAACCTAATTCCACCGCCGCAACCTTCTGTACCCGAGAGATCCCATCTTGGGGCCTTCTCCGGAGCTCCGCCGGAGGGGGCATTGATCACGGAGGGCCTCTACATCAACTCCATGGCCTCTTCGGTGATGTGTGAGTAGTTTACTTCAGACCTACGGGTCCATAGTTATTAGATAGATGGCTTCTTCTCTCTCTTTGGATCTCAATACAAAGTTCTCCTCGACCTTCTTGGAGATCTATTCGGTGTAATCTTTTTTTTGCGGTGTGTTTGTCGAGATCCAATGAATTGTGGGTTTACGATCCAGCTTATCTATGAACAATATTTGATTCTCCTCTGAATTCTTTTATGTATGATTGGTTTATCTTTGTGTTGGAAATATGCCCTAGAGGCAATAATTAATTAGTTATTATTATATTTCCTTGTTCATGATAATCGTTTATTATCCATGCTATAATTGTATTGATAGAAAACTCAGATACATGTGTGGATACATAGACAACACCATGTCCCTAGTAAGCCTCTAGTTGACTAGCTCGTTGATCAATAGATGGTTACGGTTTCCTGACCATGGACATTGGATGTCGTTGATAACGGGATCACATCATTAGGAGAATGATGTGATGGACAAGACCCAATCCTGAGCCTAGCACAAGATCATGTAGTTCGTATGCTAAAGCTTTTCTAATGTCAAGTATCATTTCCTTAGACCATGAGATTGTGCAAATCCTAGATACCGTAGGAGTGCTTTGGGTGTACCAAATGTCACAACGTAACTGGGTGACTATAAAGGTGCACTACGGGTATCTCCGAAAGTGTCTGTTGGGTTGGCATGAATCGAGACTGGGATTTGTCACTCCGTGTGACGGAGAGGTATCTCTGGGCCCACTCGGTAGGACATCATCATAATGTGCACAATGTGATCAAGGAGTTGATCATGGGATGATGTGTTACAGAACGAGTAAAGAGACTTGCCGGTAACGAGATTGAACAAGGTATCAGGATACCGACGATCGAATCTCGGGCAAGTATCGTACCGCTAGACAAAGGGAATTGTATACGGGATTGATTAAGTCCTTGACATCGTCGTTCATCCGATGAGATCATCGTGGAACATGTGGGAGCCAACATGGGTATCCAGATCCCGCTGTTGGTTATTGACCGAAGAGTCATCTCGGTCATGTCTGCATGTCTCCCGAACCCGTAGGGTCTACACACTTAAGGTTCGGTGACGCTAGGGTTATAGAGATATTAGTATGCGGTAACCCAAAAGTTGTTCGGAGTCCCGGATGAGATCCCGGACGTCACGAGGAGTTCCATAATGGTCCGGAGGTAAAGAATTATAAATAGGAAGTGCTATTTCGGCCATCGGGACAAGTTTCGGGATCACCGGTATTGTACCGGGACCACCGGAAGGGTCCCGGGGGTCCACCGGGTGGGGCCACCTGCCCCGGGGGGGGCACATGGGCTGTAGGGGGTGTGCCTTGGCCTATATGGGCCAAGGGCACCAGCCCCAAGAGGCCCATGCGCCAAGAAAGAGAAAAAAATGGGAGAGTCCTAAAGGGGGAAGGCACCTACGAGGTGCCTTGGGGAGGATGGACTCCTCCCCCCCTTGGCCGCACCCTTCCTTGGAGGAAGGGGCAAGGGCTGCGCCTCCCCCCTCTCCCTTGGCCCTATATATAGTGGGGAAAAGGAGGAGCAACCATACCTAAGGCCTGGCGCATCCCTCTCCCTCCCGTGACACATCTCCCTCCTCCCGCAGCGCTTAGCGAAGCCCTGTTGGAATCCCGCTACTTCCACCACGCCGTCGTGCTGTTGGATCTCCATCAACCTCTCCCTCCTCCTTGCTGGATCAAGGCGTGGGAGATGTCTCCGCTCCGTACGTGTGTTGAACGCGGAGGTGCCGTCCGTTCGGCGCTAGGATCATCGGTGATTTGGATCACGACGAGTACGACTCCATCAACCCCGTTCTCTTGAACGCTTCCGCGCACGATCTACAAGGGTATTTAGATCCACTCCTCCCTCGTTGATAGATGACTCCATAGATAGATCTTGGTGACACGTAGGAAAATTTTGAATTTATGCTACGTTCCCCAACAGTGGCATCATGAGCTAGGTCTATGCGTAGTTTCTATGCACTAGTAGAACACAAAGTAGTTGTGGGCGTTGATTTTGTTCAAATATGCTTGCCGTTACTAGTCTTATCTTGATTCGGTGGCATCGTGGGATGAAGCGGCCCGGACCGACCTTACACGTACTCTTACGTGAGACAGGTTCCACTGACTGACATGCACTAGTTGCATAAGGTGGCTAGCGGGTGTCTGTCTCTCCTACTTTAGTTGGATCAGATTCGATGAAAAGGGTCCTTATGAAGGGTAAATAGCAATTGGCATATCACGTTGTGGTTTTGCGTAGGTAAGAAACGTTCTTGCTAGAAACCCATAGCAGCCACGTAAAACATGCAAACAACAATTAGAGGACGTCTAACTTGTTTTTGCAGGGTATGCTATGTGATGTGATATGGCCAAAGGATGTGATGAATGATATATGTGATGTATGAGATTGATCATGTTCTTGTAATAGGAATCACGACTTGCATGTCGATGAGTATGACAACCGGCAGGAGCCATAGGAGTTGTCTTAATTTACTTATGACCTGCGTGTCAACATAAACGTCATGTAATTATTTTACTTTATTGCTAACCGTTAGCTGTAGTAGTAGAAGTAATAGTTGGCGAGACAACTTCATGGAGAGACAATGATGGAGATCATGATGATGGAGATCATGGTGTCATGCCGGTGACAAGATGATCATGGAGCCCCAAGATGGAGATCAAAGGAGCTATATGATATTGGCCATATCATGTCACTATTATTTGATTGCATGTGATGTTTATCATGTTTATACATCTTGTTTACTTAGAACGACGGTAGTAAATAAGATGATCCCTCACTAAAATTTCAAGAAGGTGTTCCCCCTAACTGTGCACCGTTGCGACAGTTCGTTGTTTCAATGCACCACGTGATGATCGGGTGTTTGATCCAAACGTTCACATACAACGGGTGTAAGACAGATTTACACATGCAAACACTTAGGTTGACTTGACGAGCCTAGCATGTACAGACATGGCCTCGGAACACAGAAGACCGAAAGGTCGAGCATGAGTCGTATGGCAGATACGATCAACATGAAGATGTTCACCGATGTTGACTAGTCCGTCTCACGTGATGATCGGACACGGCCTAGTTGACTCGGATCATGTAATCACTTAGATGACTAGAGGGATGTCTATCTGAGTGGGAGTTCATAAGATGAACTTAATTATCCTGAACATAGTCAAAAGGTCTTCGCAAATTATGTCGTAGCTCGCACTTCAGTTCTACTGTTTAGATATGTTCCTAGAGAAAATTTAGTTGAAAGTTGATAGTAGCAATCATGCGGACTAGGTCCGTAAACTGAGGATTGTCCTCATTGCTTCATAGAAGGCTTATGTCCTTAATGCACTGCTCAGTGTGCTGAACCTCGAACGTCGTCTATGGATGTTGCGAACATCTGACATACACGTTTTGATAACTACATGATAGTTCAGTTGAACGGTTTAGAGTTGAGGCACCGAAGACGGTTTTGAAACGTCGCGAAACATATGAGATGTTTCGATGGTTGAAATTGGGATTTCAGGCTCGTGCCCACGTCAAGAGGTATAAGACCTCCGATGATTTTTCTTAGCCTGCAAACTAAGGAGAAAAGCTCAATTGTTGAGCTTGTGCTCAGATTGTCTGAGTACAACAATCATTCGAATCAAGTGGGAGTTAATCTTCCAGATGAGATAGTGATGTTTCTCCGAAGTCATTACCACCAAGCTGCTAGAGCTTCGTGATGAACTATAACATATCAGGGATAGATATGATGATCCTTGAAATACTCGCGATGTTTGACACCGCGAAAGTAGAAATCAAGAAGGAGCATCAATTGTTGATGGTTGGTGAAACCACTAGTTTCAAGAAGGGCAAGGGCAAGAAGGGATACTTCATGAAACGGCAATTCAGCTGCTGCTCTGGTGAAGAAACCCAAGGTTGAACCCAAACCCGAGACTGAGTGCTTCTGTAATAAGGGGAACAACCACTGGAGCAGAATTACCCTAGATACTTGGTAGATGAGAAGGCTGGCAAAGTCGATAGTAGTATATTGGATATACATTGTGTTGATGTGTACTTTCCTAGTACTCCTAGTAGCACCAGGGTATTAGATACTGGTTCGGTTGCTAAGTGTTAGTAACTTGAAATAAAAGCTACGGAATAAACGGAGACTAGCTAAAGGTGAGCTGACGATATGTGTTGGAAGTGTTTCCAATGTTGATATGATCAAGCATCGCACGCTCCCTCTACCATCGAGTTTGGTGTTTGCGTTGAGCATAGACATGATTGGATTATGTCTATCGCAATACGGTTATTCATTTAAGGAGAATAACGGTTACTCTGTTTATTTGAATAATACCTTCAATGGTCTTGCACCTAAAATGAATGGTTTATTGAATCTCGATCGTAGTGATACACATGTTCATGCCAAAATATAGTAATGATAGTACCACCTACTTGTGGCACTGCCACGTAAGTCATATCGGTATAAAATGCATGAAGAAGCTCCATGTTGATGGATCTTTGGGCTCACTCGTTTTTGAAAGGTTTGAGACATGCGAACCATTTCTATTGGTGTATATGCATGAAGAAACTCCATGCAAATGGACCCTTTGGACTCACTTGATTTTGAATCACTTGAGACATGCAAATCATACCACATGGGCAAGATGACTGAAAGCCTCATTTTCAGTAAAATAGAACTAGAAAGCAACTTGTTGGAAGTAATACATTTTGATGTGTGCAGTCCAATGAGTGCTGAGGCATGTAGTGGATATCGTTATGTTCTTACTTCACAGATGATTTGAGTAGATGTTGAGTACAGTTACTTGATGAATCACGAGTCTGAATTATTGAAAGGTTCAAGTAATTTCAGGGTGAAGTTGAAAGATCGTCGTGACAAGAGGATAAAATATCTATGATATGATCATAGAGATGAATATCTGAATTACGAGTTTGGCACAGAATTAAGACATTGTGGAAATTGTTTCACAACTAATACAGCCTGGAACACCATAGTGTGATGGTGTGTCCGAACATCATAACTGCACCCTATTTGGATATGATGCATACCATGATGTCTCTTATCAAATTACCACGATAGTTTATGGGTTAGGCATTAGAGACAACCACATTCACTTTAAATAGGGCACCACGTAATTCCGATGAGATGACACCGTATGAACTATGGTTTAGAGAAACCTAAGCTGTCATTTCTTAAAAGTTTGGGGCTGCGACGCTTATGTGAAAAAGTTTCAGGACCCAAAGCGGATAAATGCATCTTCATAGGACACCCAAAACAGTTGGGTATACCTCCTGTCTCAGATCCGAAAGCAATAAGGGATTGTTTCTGGAATCGGGTCCTTTCTCGAGGAAAAAGTTTCTCTCGAAAGAATTGAGTGGGAGGATGGTGGAGACTTGATGAGGTTATTGAACCGTCTCTTCAACTAGTGTGTGACAGGGCACAGGGAGTTGTTCCTGTGGCACCTACACCAATTGAAGTGGAAGCTCATGATAGTGATCATGAAACTTCAGATCAAGTCACTACCAAACCTCGAGGGATGACAAGGATGCGTACTGCTTCAGAGTGGTACGTAATCCTGTCTTGGAAGTCATGTTGCTAGACAACAATGAACCTACGAGCTATGGAGAAGCGATGGTGGGCCTGGATTCCGATAAATGGCTCGAGGCCATATAATCCGAGAGAGGATCCATATATAAAACACAGTGTAGACTTTGGAAGAACTACTTGATGGTCGTAAGGCTGTTGAGTACAGATGGATTTAAAAGGAAGACGGACAATGATGGTAAATGTCACCATTAAGAAAGCTCGACTTGTCGTTAAGATGTTTTCCGACAAGTTCAAGGAGTTGACTATGATGAGACTTTCTCACTCATAGCGATGCTAAGAGTCTGTTGGAATTATATTAGCGATTACTGCATTATTTATGAAATCTTGCAGATAGGATGTCAAAACATTGTTTCCTCGACGATTTTCTTGAGGAAAGGATGTATGTGATACAACCGGAAGGTTTTGTCAATCCTGAAAGATGCTAATAAGTATGCAAAGCTCCAGAAATCCTTCTAAGGACTGGAGTAAGCATCTCGGAGTTGGAATGTATGCTTTGATGATGATCAAAGATTTTGGGTGTATACAAAGTTTATGAGAAACTTGTATTTCCAAAGAAGTGAGTGGGAGCACTATAGAATTTCTGATGAGTATATGTTGTTGACATATTGTTGATCAGAATGACGTAGAATTTCTAGAAAGCATGCAGAGTTATTTGGAAAGTGTTTTTCAATGGAAAGCCTGGATTAAGCTACTTGAACATTGAGCATCAAGATCTATGAGGATAGATCAAAACGCTTAATGGTACTTTCAAATGAGCACATACCTTGACATGATCTTGAAGGTGTTCAAGATGGATCAGTCAAAGAAGGAGTTCTTGCCTGAGTTGTAAGGTATGAAGTCAAGACTTAAAGCTCGACCACGGCAGAATAGAGAGAAAGGACGAAGGTCGTCCCCTATGCTTAAGACATAGGCTCTACAGTATGCTATGCTGTGTACCGCACCTGAAATGTGCCTTGCCATGAGTCAGTCAAGGGGTACAAGAGTGATCTAAGAATGGATCACAGGACAGCGGTAAAAGTTATCCTTAGTAACTAGTGGACTAAGGAATTTTCTCGATTATGGAGGTGGTAAAAGAGTTCGT